>NC_069501.1:1015165241-1015222741 GCF_027579735.1 Bombina bombina
TCCTAGGATTCTATCCTTCCTTCAAGAAGGATTGGAAAAAGGATTATCTGCAAGTTCCCTGAAGGGACAGATTTCTGCCTTGTCTGTGTTACTTCACAAAAAGCTGGCAGCTGTGCCAGATGTTCAAGCCTTTGTTCAGGCTCTGGTTAGAATTAAGCCTGTTTACAAACCTTTGACTCCTCCTTGGAGTCTCAATTTAGTTCTTTCAGTTCTTCAGGGGGTTCCGTTTGAACCCTTGCATTCCGTTGATATTAAGTTATTATCTTGGAAAGTTTTGTTTTTAGTTGCAATTTCTTCTGCTAGAAGAGTTTCAGAATTATCTGCTCTGCAGTGTTCTCCTCCTTATCTGGTGTTCCATGCAGATAAGGTGGTTTTACGTACTAAACCTGGTTTTCTTCCAAAGTTGTTTCTAACAAAAACATTAACCAGGAGATTATCGTACCTTCTCTGTGTCCGAAACCAGTTTCAAAGAAGGAACGTTTGTTGCACAATTTGGATGTTGTTCGCGCTCTAAAATTCTATTTAGATGCTACAAAGGATTTTAGACAAACATCTTCCTTGTTTGTTGTTTATTCCGGTAAAAGGAGAGGTCAAAAAGCAACTTCTACCTCTCTCTCTTTTTGGATTAAAAGCATCATCAGATTGGCTTACGAGACTGCCGGACGGCAGCCTCCCGAAAGAATCACAGCTCATTCCACTAGGGCTGTGGCTTCCACATGGGCCTTCAAGAACGAGGCTTCTGTTGATCAGATATGTAGGGCAGCGACTTGGTCTTCACTGCACACTTTTACCAAATTTTACAAGTTTGATACTTTTGCTTCTTCTGAGGCTATTTTTGGGAGAAAGGTTTTGCAAGCCGTGGTGCCTTCCATTTAGGTGACCTGATTTGCTCCCCCCCCTTCATCCGTGTCCTAAAGCTTTGGTATTGGTTCCCACAAGTAAGGATGACGCCGTGGACCGGACACACCTATGTTGGAGAAAACAGAATTTATGTTTACCTGATAAATTACTTTCTCCAACGGTGTGTCCGGTCCACGGCCCGCCCTGGTTTTTTTAATCAGGTCTGATAATTTATTTTCTTTAACTACAGTCACCACGGTACCATATGGTTTCTCCTATGCAAATATTCCTCCTTAACGTCGGTCGAATGACTGGGGTAGGCGGAGCCTAGGAGGGATCATGTGACCAGCTTTGCTGGGCTCTTTGCCATTTCCTGTTGGGGAAGAGAATATCCCACAAGTAAGGATGACGCCGTGGACCGGACACACCGTTGGAGAAAGTAATTTATCAGGTAAACATAAATTCTGTTTTTTTTTTCTTTTTGACTAAGAAGCTTAATCCGCTTAGCCTATGAGACTGCTGGACAGCAGCCTCCTGAAAGGATTACAGCTCATTCCACTAGAGCTGTGGCTTCCACTTGGGCGTTTACAAATGAGGCTTCTTTTGATCAGATTTGCAAGGCGACGACTTGGTCTTCGCTTCATATTTTTTCAAAATTTTACAAATTTGATACTTTTGCTTCTTCGGAGGCTATATTTGGGAGAGAGGTTTTACGGGCAGTGGTTCCTTCCATTTAAGTTCCTGCCTTGTCCCTCCCTTCATCCGTGTACTTTAGCTTTGGTATTGGTATCCCACAAGTAATGGATGATCCGTGGACTGGATACACCTTACAAGAGAAAACACAATTTATGCTTACCTGATAAATTTATTTCTCTTGTGTTGTATCCAGTCCACGGCCCGCCCTGTCATTTTAAGGCAGGTAATTTTAAATTTAAACTACAGTAACCACTGCACCCTATTGTTCCTCCTTTCTCGGCTTGTTTTCGGTCGAATGACTGGCTATGACAGTTAGGGGAGAAGCTATATTACAGCTCTTCTGTGGGTGTCCTCTTGCAACTTCCTGTTGGGAATGAGAATATCCCACAAGTAATGGATGATCCGTGGACTGGATACACCACAAGAGAAATAAATTTATCAGGTAAGCATAAATTGTGTTTTTTCTACTTCCTCATTTTGTATACTTTTCTACTCCTTTTTTTATCACCCCACTACTTGGCTATTCTTTAAACTGAATTGTGGGTGTGGTGAGGGGTGGCATTTTGAGGTTTGGGAAACTTTGCCCTCCTGGTAGGATTGTATATCCCATACGTCACTAGCTCATGGACTTTTGCCAATTTGAAGGAAATTAATTTATAAGGTAAGTTCTTTCATAAATTATGTTTTTGCACATTCTTTTTATGTGTATACTTTCTAAGGCACCAGCTCCTACTGAGCATGTGCACAGGTTCACAGGGTATATGTATACTAGTCTGTGATTGGCTGATGGCTGTCACATGATACAGGGGGCCGGCAAATTGGTAAAAAAAAAAATTACTGCTCATTTGAAATTCAGAGTAAATATTATTGCATTGTCTTTTTTATTCATTTGTTAAGTATGCAATTCTACTGTGTTTAGTGGTCCGTTTAAAGAAAGGAATTTCAAAATTTGCCACTAGATTTGTGGGTGTTGTCCTTATCAGCCTGTGAGAAATCTTTACCTAATGACTTTTGCACAAACTTTTCCTTTATTTTATTTATTTTCAGATTAAATAGGTTTCCTAGCAGTATTACGTCAGAATGTATTCTAAATTGTATGACATTTACTGCTTCTCTTTCTTCTCAAGAACAGAAACTAGAATCTTGTTTTACCAGCAGTAATTTCCTCCTCCAATGGGAGCCTTTACTTGAGGCTGACTTTTTTTTTTGTAAACAAGTTTTTTATTGAGGTCACACAGTATATAAACATTAGCAAGGTTGCAATGTAATTATTGACATAAGCATATGTCTAAACAGTCGTATCTGAGTGATAAAACATATCGCCAATGCAAAAAAATAGTACATTATAAATAAAACATAATGACATGGAAAACATCTATATTATCTATGAACACATCTCAGTTGGTAATTACATTGGATATAACATTCCCAAAATAAAATTATATAGGTATGGCCAGAATTCTAACTTGGGAGTATGTACAGTATAAGACCTCAGATTTTGTCCCTGTTGCATATACCTTCCATCTGCTACATATTGGACCACTCTTGGACCCCTGATAACTTATGAAGTAAGCAGCAGAAGGCAAAACAAAAGATAAAACACATATATGAAGGGTTTAAGGTTGGGAATACTCATACCAAGCAAAGATCAACTTTGCTGACTGGTCTGGCTGACCACATAATGTAATTATGGACCATGAAAGAGTCTGTACTACCTCCTAATAACAGAAATAAGGATAGAAAGGAATCTAACACTGCATTTCAACTCTGTTTAGGCCACCATCATTCCTCTATTTTAGATACTACAGAGCAAACATATCTATTGCAGACATAGGTACTTCTGCTCTGGCTAATGTGCTTGTTACAAAGCTATGGGCAGTTTGGACTCTGCAGATATATACAATCCAAATATGTGAGTAATGTTAATGGAACTTATTAGCTCAGTTTAGACTACCAATTAAATGATGTCAATGTAGGCAGAAGTTACTAAACAGTGCATGTCAATGAAGCTCCCCTAAACAAACACAACGAAGCATGTATTGTTGAGCAAGGTTATTAGGCTATTCAGACATATATAGTAAAATTGCTCTAAGCAGGACTAATGAGTACAAGACCCCTGCTGCATGCTAACAGATAAACAGACACTGACTTAGGTAAACATATTCATGTACAGTATAACAGGGAGCAAAGGTTAATAAACAATGTTGTCAATTAGATAATAAATGTATAGAACACAAATGGAACAAAACTAGTGCTCTTTACCTGTGGGCAAGTAATAATGCTGTCTTAGATAAACAGTCAAATATATAGAAGCCAAATGATCTGATGCAAAACAACTTTTCTGGCATGAACGTTATAGCACTTCACTAGGAAGGAGGAAGCAAGTTAATTAGCTTCTGGACAGACCTTTTATAATATAAAACACATATGGTAAAAATCTAGTGTTATATTGTTATGGACAAATAACAATGCTGTCCTAAATAAATATTATAATATATACAAGCTAAATGGGCTGATGTAGAACATTTTTTTTTTTTTTCCTTTTTATTCTAACATGAAGGTAAGAATACCTCCCTAGGTAGGACAGTGCAAGCTAATTAGTGTTTGGCAAACTTTTGGCTAAATATTAAATGAAAATAGGGCAGTCCCGAAACCTTAGCTTCGACACATCTGTGAACTCCAGGCTTCAGACCATGGGGTAGTCAAGATAGGCTCCACATTGAAGATAGGTATATTGAAAAGTCTCCGTAGGATGATTTTGAGGAGCTTTCAGGGGTACATAGAATTTGCAGGCTTACCCCACACCTTCTCTCTTAATCTTAAGTCCAAGTAAAGTAATGTACTGCTGCCAAGAGAGTTGGGGGGGAAGTAGAGGAGTCCTTCTCCAATATTCCAACTCCGATAGGGAACTTCTCATTCTTTGCCATGCAATCGCGGTCCCCAGCTGCATGCCACTTCATATTAAGCTGGGATGACAAAGTGCAGCTGCTGCTGTATAAGACCTCTGTGTCATCTCTCCGGTCCCACAAAATACTTAGGCTCCATTCTAGAGGGTCGATCACAGCCTTCGTAATATGTGCTGGGAGCTGAGATGGCTTAGCTGATGTTTGGGATGGGATAGATAGAAAGTTAGCCCAAGATAGTGCCTCAACATAAGTAGTAGGGCGCTGCTGTTCCAAATGTGTCTCTGGTTGTATGGGATATTGCGGGATATATCTCTCTTGCATGTCCGTCGACTGGCATCCCTCTGAACATGTTCTTATACTCTGAAGCATCTCTGCTTCAAACTTAGAAAACACGGTCTGCATTTTGAAGCATATATTTCTCTTGTTAAGTGTTTCCAGTCCACGGATCATCCATTACTTATGGAATATATTCTCCTTCCCAACAGGAAGTTGCAAGAGTCCACCCACAGCAAAGCTGCTATATAGCTCCTCCCCTAACTGCCATACTCAGTCATTCTCTTGCAAGCCTCAACATAGATAGGTCGTGAGAGTCTGTGGTGTTTTATACTTAGTTTTATTCTTCAATCAAAAGTTTGTTATTTTTAAATGGCACCGGAGTGTGCGGTTTATCTCAGGCAGTATTTGGAAGAAGAATCTGCCTGCGTTTTTCTATGATCTTAGCAGACGTAACTAAGATCCATTTGCTGTTCTCACACATTCTGAGGAGTGAGGTACTTCAGAGGGGGAATGGCGTGCAGGTTTTCCTGCAGATAAGGTATGTGCAGTAAAATATTTTTCTAGGAATGGAATTGACTAAGAAAATACTGCTGATACCGAAATAATGTAAGTAAAGCCTTAAATGCAGCGATAGCGACTGGTATCAGGCTTATTAATAGAGATACATACTCTTATAAAAGTGTGTTTTAAAACGTTTGCTGGCATGTTTAATCGTTTTTTAACGTACATTGGTGATAACACTGTAATGTTGGTATAGCCTTAAATGCAGTAAAAGCGACTGGTATCAGGCTTATTAATAGAGATACATACTCTTGTAAAAATGTGTTTTAAAACGTTTGCTGGCATGTTTAATCGTTTTTTAACATATGTTTGGTGATAAAACTTATTGGGGCCTAAGTTTTTTCCACATGGCTGGCTTAAATTTTGCATAGAAACAGTTAACTGAAGCTTCCCACTGTTGTAATATGAGTGGCAAGGGCCTAATTTAGCGCTTTTTTGCGCAGTTAAAATTACAAAATGAATCATCCAGATTCCCTCAGCAGTCCCATGAATACTACAGGACATTTCTAAAGGGCTAAAAAGACTTCCAAAATCGTTTATAGGGAAGGTAATCCACAGCTCTGCTGTGGCAGTTTGTTGTGTCTGTTTTTAAAAACGTCTATGTCGTTTTTTTGATCTGTTTTGTTGCATTAAGGGGTTAATCATCCATTTGCAAGTGGGTGCAATGCTCTGTTACCTTATTACATGTACTGTAAAAATTTCGTTTGTTTTACTGCCTTTTTTCACTGTTTTTCAAATTTTGACAAAATTTGTTTCTCTTAAAGGCACAGTAACGTTTTATATATTTGCTTGTTAACTTGATTTAAAGTTTTTTCCAAGCTTACTAGTCTCATTATTAGTCTGTTCTAACATGTCTGACATAGAGGAAGCTCTGTGTTCATTATGTTTTAAAGCCATGGTGGAACCCCATCTTAGAATGTGTACCAGATGTACTGATTTCATGTTAAACAATAAAGATCATTTTTTGTCTTTAAAAACATTATCACCAGAGGATTCTGTCGTGGGGGTAGTTATGCCGACTAAGTCTCCCCACGTGTCAGACCTTTTGACTCCCGATTTAGGGACTCACGCTCAAATGGCGCCAAGTACATCAAGGACACCCATAGCGTTTATTTTAGCAGGGGATTCTGTCGAGGGGAAAGTTATGCCGACTAACTCTCCCCACGTGTCAGACCCTTCGACTCCCGCTTCAGGGACTCACGCTCAAATGGCGCCAAGTACATCAAGGGCGCCCATAGCGTTTATTTTACAAGACATGGCAAAGGTGGTGAATAATACTCTGGCAGCAGTATTAGTCAGACTACCTGAAATTAAAGGAAAGCAGATAGCTCTGGGGGTAGATACAGAGCATACAGACGCTTTAAGAACCATGCATGATACTACCTCACAATATGCTTAGTCTGTGGGTGATTTTTTTGACTCAGGGAAGATGATTTAACCTGATTCTGATATTTCTACATTTAAAATTTATGCTTGAGAACCTCCACTTGTTGCTCAGGGAGGTTTTGGCTGCTCTGAATGAATGTGTACAATCGCAGGGCCAGAGAAATTGTGTAGACTGGATAAATAATATGCAGTGCCGGTGTTTACTGATGTTTTTCCAATACCTAAAGAGGTTTATTAAATTTTTTTTAATAAGGAATGGGATAGACCAGGTGTGCCGTTCTCTTCCCCTCCTATTTTTTAGAAGAATGTTTTCTAATAGTTACCACCACACGGGACTTCTGGCAGACAGTTCCTAAGGTGGAGAGAAGAGTTTCTACTCTAGCTAGGCGTACCACTACCTCTGGCGAGGACAGTTGTGCTTTTTAGATCCAATGGATAAAAAATGTTTATTCAACAGGGTTTTATCCTGCAGCCCCTTGCATACATTGCTTCTGTCACTGCTGCTGCGGCGTTCTGGGTTGAGTCTCTTGATGAGGCTTTACAGTTAGCGACTCCATTGGATGAATATATTTGACAAGCTTATGCTAGCCAATTCCTTTGTTTTCTGATGCCTTGTTCATTTGACTAGACTAACGGCTAAGAATTCTGTTTTTTACTATACTGGCGCGCAGAGTGCTATGGCTTATATCATGGTCAGCTGTCGTGACTTTAATAAATAAGCTACTTAACTTCCCTTCAAGGGGCAGACCCTATTCGGGCCTGGTTTGAAGGAGATTATTGCTTATATCACTGGAGGAAAAGGTCATGCCCTTCCTCAGGATAGGTCCAAATCAAGGGCCAAGAAAGGTCTAATTTTCGTGCCTTTTAAAACTTCAGGGCAGGTGTGGCATCCACTTCCTCTAAGGCAAAATAAGAGGGAATTTTTGCTCAGTCCAAGGCGGTCTGGAGACAATCGGACCTGGAACAAAGATAAGCAGGCCAAGGAGCCTGCTGCTGCCTCTAAGGCAGCATGAAGGAACGGACCCCTATCCGGTAACGGATCCTATAGGGGGCAGACTTTCATTCTTCGCCCATGCGTGGGCAAGAGATGCCCAGGATCCCTAGGCATTGGAATTTATATCCCAGAGATATCTTCTGGATTTCAAAGATCCCTCCCCCAAAAAAAGGGGAGATTTCCCCTTTCCAATTATCTGCAAACCAGATAAAGAAGGAGGCATTCTTACATTGTGTACGTGATCCATCCAGTTCCAAGAGAGGAACAGGGACAGAGTTTTTACTCAAATCTGTTTGTGGTTCCCAAGCAGAGGGAACCTTCAGACCTATTTTGGATCTAAAGATCTTAAACAAATTCCTCAGAATTCAGTCTTTTAAGATGGAAACTATTCGTACCATCTTAACTGTGATCCAGGAGAGTCAATAGAGGACTACAATGGATTTGAAGGATGCTTATCCTCACATTGTGATGCATAAAGATCACCATCGTTTTTCAGGTTTGCCTTTCTAGACAGGCCTTACCAGTTTGTAGCTCTTTCCGTTGGGATATCTACAGCCCCAAGAATCTTTATGGAGGTTCTGGGGTCGCTTTGGCGGTCCTTAGGCCGCGGGGCATAGAAGTGGCCCCTTATTTAGACGACATCCTGATACAGGCGTCAAACATCCAAATTGCCAAGTCTCATACGGACGTAGTACTGGCATTTCTGAGATCACATGGGTGGAAAGTGAACAAGGAAAGCGTTCTCTATCCCCAATCTCAAGGGTTTCCCTCCTTGGGACTCTGATAGATTCTGTAGAAATGAAAATTTACCTGACGGAGTCCAGGTTGTCAAAGTTTCTAAATTTCTGCCGTGTTTTTCATTCCATCCGCGCCCTTCGGTGGCTCAGTACATGAATGAAATCGGCTTAATGGTAGCGGCAAGGGACATAGTACCGTTTGCACGTCTACATTTCAGACCGCTGCAACTATGCATGCTCAGTCAGAGGAACGGGGATTACGCAGATTTGTCCCCCTCTTAAACCTGGACCAAGAGACCAGAGATTCTCTTCTCTGGTGACTGTCGGGTCCATCTGTCCAAGGGTATGACCTTCCGCAGGTCAGATGGGACAATTGTTACAATAGATGCCAGCCTTTTAGGTTGGGATGCAGTCTGGAACTCCCTGAAGGCTCAGGGATAGTGGACTTAGGAGGAGACCCTCCTTCTAATAAATATTCTGGAACTGGGAGTGATATTCCATGCTCTTCAGACTTGGCCTCAGTTAGCAACTCTGAGGTACATCTTATTCAGTCGGACAATATACACGACTGTGGTTTACATCAGCCATCAAAGGGGAACAGAAGTTCCCTAGCGATGTTAGAAGTCTTACAATAATTCACTGGACAGACTCACTCTTGTCTATCAGCTATCCATATCCCAGGTGTTGAGAACTGGGAGGTGGATTTTCTAAGTCGTCAGACTTTTCTTCCGGGGGAGTGGGATTTCCTCCGGAGGTCAAGACCAAGCAGGAGAGGGCTTTGGTGTTTTTGACAGCGCCTGCGTAGCCACGCAGGACCTGGTATGCAGATCTGGTGGACATGTCATCCTTTCCATCACGGTCTCTGCTTCTGAGACAGGTCCCTCTACCTCAGGGTCCTTTCAACCATCTAAATAGAATTAATCTGAGATGGACTGCCTGGAGACTGAACGCTTGATGTTATCAAAGCATGGCTTCTCCGAGTCAGTCATTGATACCTTAATACAGACATGAAAGCCTGTCTCTAGGAAAATTGAACATAGATATGGTGTAAATATCTGATTGTTATGAATCCAAGGGTTACTCATGGAGTAAAGTCTGGATTCCCAGGATATTAACTTTTCTCCAAGATGTTTTGGAGAAAAGGGTTGTCAGCTAATTCCTTAAAAGGGAGAGATTTTTACTCTGTCTATTTTTTTGCACAAGCGTCTGGCAGGTATTCTAGACGTTCAGGCATTTGGTCAGGCTTTGGTTAGATCCAAGCCTGTGTTTAAAACTGTTGCTCCGCCATGGAGCTTAAACCTGGTTCTTAAGGTTCTTCAAGAAGCTCCGTTTGAACCTTTTTTGTTCCATAGATATCAATCTTTATCTTGGAAAGTTCCTTTTGGGTAGCTATTTCCTCGACTCGTAGAGTCTCCAAGTTATCTGTGTTACAATGTGATTCTCCTTATCTGGTCCTTCGTACGGATAAGGTAGTCCTGCGTACCAACCTGGGTTTTTTCCTAAGGTGGTATCTAACAAGAACATCACCCAAGAGATAGTTGTCCCATGCTTGTATCCTAATCCTTCCTCAAAGAAGGAACGTCTTTTACATAATCTGGACGTGGTTCGTGCTTTAAAGTTTTACTTACAAGCTACTAAAGATTTTCGTCAAACATCTGCTTTGTTTGTTGTTTACTCTGGACAGAGGAGAGGTCAAAAGGCTTCGGCAACCTCTTTCTTTTTGGCTAAGAAGCATAATCCGCTTAGCCTATGAGACTGCTGGACAGCAGCCTCCTGAAGGGATTACAGCTCATTCTACTAGAGCTGTGGTTTTCACTTGGGCTTTTTTTTTTTTTAAATGTGGCTTCTGTTGAACAGATTTACAAGACGGAGTCTTGGTCTGCGCTTCATATTTTTTCAAATTTAACTAATTTGATACCTTGCTTCTTCGGAGGCTATTTTTGGGAGAAAGGGTTTCTTACAGGCAGTGGTAACTTCCGTTTAAGTACCTGCCTTGTCCCTCCCATCATCCGTGTACTTTAGCTTTGGTATTGGTATTCCATAAGTAATGGATGATCCGTGGACTGGATACACTTAACAAGAGAAAACATAATTTATGCTTACCTGATAAATTTATTTCTCTTGTAGTGTATCCAGTCCACGGCCCGCCCTGTCACTTTAAGGCAGGTAATTTTTTCATTTGACCTACAGTCACCACTGCACCCTATGGTTTTTCCTTTCTCTGCATGTTTTCGGTCGAATGACTGAGTATGGCAGTTAGGGGAGGAGCTATATAGCAGCTTTGCTGTGGGTGGACTCTTGCAACTTCCTGTTGGGAAGGAGAATATATTCCATAAGTAATGGATGATCCGTGGACTGGATACACTACAAGAGAAATAAATTTATCAGGTAAGCATAAATTATGTTTTTCCATGATGTGATTAGAGTGATCGGTAGTAGTCATACATTAAACGGAGGAAGCTGCTATCACAGAAAAGCAAAAGCAGGTTAAAAGTATACAGCTTATACTGCTGTTCCACCTGTTACTACAGGAAAATGGGGAGGGCGCGATGAAAGCCTAGGTTAGTAACTAGCCTCCGCTACGCACTTCATCTATTTAGGTCTCCTGGGCTAAGTTGTGTCACATAAAGGGTATCCAGCTGACTTTTTACTTAGAGATTCGAAACCCAACATTTTTCTTTCATGATTCAGATAGAGCATACAATTTTCAACAATTTTCCAAGTTACGTCTGTTACCAAGCGTTCCTTTATTATATTGGTATCTTTTATTGAAGGATCATCAATGCACTACTGTCAGCAAGCTGATCACATCTGTAAGCCAATGATAAGAGATATATATGTGCAGACATCAATCAGCAGCTAGTTCTCATCTCCTGAACTTACCCGAGGCTACACAAGGTTTTGGGATTGAAGAAAACTAAAATAAAGATATGAAAAAATGAAAACCCTAGCGTGAGAATGCTGTCCTCCATACTGCAGTGCGAACTCCCTGTATGTGCAATATAGTGTAGAAGTTCCTGCAGTTGCCAGAACTGTTACTGAAGTTGAAGCTGGTGAGAGGACTTTGAAGTCCATATTCCAGACCACGTTCAGGAAAAATAGACCCCTCATTTAAAAGAACGGAGTCTTGCCCTGTAATAGGCTGGTGATTGCTGTTAAAGGGCAATAGCCTGCAGCTGTACTTAAAGTGCTGTTTACCCTGCGGGGGTGTGGGGCTCAATTGGAGTACCCCATTGTTTGTACTAGAGAGACAAATTACCCCTAATTTGAAATGTGACAATGCCCTCTTCAAGTGAGTGATCACTTATCCTCTTTGGATGCAGTTGAGGTTATTCCGCTCCCTTAAAGGGATATGAAACCCTTACATTTTCTTTTGTGATTCATGCAGAGCATACAATTTTCAAACGTTTCCAATTTACTTCTAATATCAAACTTGCTTCATTCCCATGGTATTGTTTCTTGAAGAGATTAGTCGGTAGGCATTTGGAGCACTAGATCAAAGGAAATAGTGCTGCCATCTAGTGCTCTTACAAATGGATAATCTTGCAAAACTGCTGCCATTCAGTGCTCCAGACACGTGCACACTCCTGATCCTTTCAACAAAAGATACCAAGAGAACAAAGATATTTGATAATAGTAATACTATATATACATATACACGATGAAGGAAGGCACTCACTGGTCTTTTCATCAAAAACTTTATTTAGCGTGACGTTTCAGGGACACACTCCCCTTCCTCAGACGAGGAAGGGGAGTGTGTCCCCGAAACGTCACGCTAAATAAAGGTTTTGATGAAAAGACCAGTGAGTGCCTTCCTTCATCGTGTATATTTACCTGCTGGCATTATGATTTTGAAAGTGAGAGTGATATATATATACTTTTTTTTTTTTTTTTTTTTTTTTTTATGGTACTTTATTATTTATTTAATGTGGTTGTGCCAATGCACACAGGGTGGAGTGTAGGAAACACGACCAATAGAGGAAACCCTGCAACATACTACATATAGTGGCTGCAGCAGAGGAGATAAGCTATGCATACTCAAGAGCCTTTTCAAGGGTTGTGTGTCTGGTCTGCACTATAATGGACATTTTGCTAAAAAAAAATAATCCATTTTTCAATTTTGGATGTAGTTCTTTGGCAATGCAGTGCCTAATTTTTAAAATATAATATGCAGCTCTTTTAAGGGTATTTCAGAATGTCAAATTTCTTATGACCCAAACATTTGCATTATCTCTGCATACTTCAGCTTAGCTTTAGTCTTGATAGAATCTTCCAGATGTTAACCTGCATGTTTTTTATTTTGCTTCATATAAAAAGTGAGTGTATTATTAATGATTTCTACAGAGTATTTGCCAAATGTATTAAAATTCACAGTCTGCAAAGTTTGGAAAGACTCTGTAAAACCACCTCATCCTCTCCATATGGAAAAAATAGTTTGAATTCATAGAATGTTCTAGCACACATAAAAAAATATAGAGGATAGGAAATTGAAATTAAAGTACAAGTTTCAAAAAAACCCCTCTTATGTACAGCTTTCTAGATATGTGTGGTTTACAGAGGAACTAAATTGTCAAACTATTTGCATTGGTGTAATGTATTGCAATGTTTCATCTGTATTTAATACAGGGTTTTCAGGTATCCAGTCTAATATTTCAACTAGCACTCTACTTCAGTATGGGCCGGATTACAAGTGGCGCACTATTGGATTTTTTTGCTTGCTAACTGCGCTAAAACTTTAAATGCGGGCAGGTTAGCAACCGTGTTACCAGTTGAAAGTAAAAAGCGTGAGAGCGAAATGTGATGCGTGCTAACCTGAGGACTTTGGATATTGCGACCATGTTACCTTCTTATCCTCATAGACTTCAATGGAGCGTGCTTTTAAAAAATATAAAAAATGACATACTGAAAGAGAAAGTCTACCAGGAACGAACAGCTCAGTGGCTTGTTCTATGACCCCCTGGAAATAGCTTCTTTTAGCCTAATTGTGCTTTTCATAGAGAACAATTTTCCTGAAGTAAATCAATCTGATCCCCCTAGCAAGGTCAGCCCAGTCCCGAAATACCAGGCAATACCCCTCTGAACAAGGGAAACAGCAATGCCAGATGATCATTTCAGCCTCCTTTTGTGCCTCTTCATTGAGGTGCAGCCATATCCTTCAAGGTACATTGGGCAAGGAGTTCATATCTGGTTACCCATCACCCTTAGGGAGTCTTTCCCCAGAGTCATAATACAAATACATACAGAAAGAGAAGTGGCCCAGTTACCATTTGGGAGTAGCTTCTTTTAGCCCATTTGTGCTTTACACAGAGGAAAACGTTCCTTAAATATATCATTTTGATCATGCCTAACAAGGTCAGACCAGCTCCAAAATAACAGGCAATTCTCCTCTTAATTGAGGTGCAGCCATATCCCTTTAGGCATATTGGGTAGGTAGTCCATATCTGGTTTCCCCCATCACAATTAGGGAGTCTTTGATGCCTTGTGTGATTGGCTCACCCATCTGCTTTGCAAGTTTTCAACAAAGGATATCTGAAAAATAAAGCCCATTGGATAATAGAAGTAAATTGGAATGTTGTTTTAAATTGTATTCTCTACCTGATTCATGAAAGACATATGTTGGGCTTAGTGCCCCTTTAATATAACCATGTTGGTTATTTAAAAACTGGGGAATGGGTAATAAAGGGACTATCTCTATCTTTTTAAACAATAATAATTCTGGATTAGACTGTCCTTTAAAGTACGAGGAAAAAATAAGAGGAAAAACAGTGGCAAATGCAATAAAGATCTTTGCTGGAATGATTCACAATAAAACCTTTCAAGAAAGAACAAACTCCGGCTCTTGAAAAAATTGTAAATCTTACCCCCTCCTGAACAACAGTGCAACAGTATACTTCAAAATGACAGGCTCTGTGCTTTGAATAACAGAGGGGTTGTCTTTCTACAGTGGGGAATAACTGTTTAGGCAGCGCATTGGAAAAAATATATATATCTGATTTAAGGAAAGTGCTAACCCGATACGAGAGCACGGCACAGTACCCGGAATGAAAGAACGCGATATGCGTTAGGAAATTACAATAATTACAGTAGCACAAACAAAAAAAACAAAAACAGAGCCCTAATAGGAGAAAAAGTCCCAAATAAGCAATGAGAGAAGAAACAGGCTCAGGAGATGTGGGCTATGTGAGTGCAAATGTTAGAATTGTCTTACCTGACAGGCGCCCACTCCACTGAGCTTACCAGCTGTAGAGCAAATTGTTTTTGATTTTTTTTTTTTTAGCTATTTAACTGGAAAGCTCCAAAGTGTATCTTTCTCGCATGCACTCTCTCTGTCTCTCTCCTCTATTTCTCCTTTCTCTCTCTTTTCTCCTCTCTCCTGTCCTCATGTCAAAATATAGTTTTAAACATTTTTTTTATTTATAATTCCGGTTTATCTAAAATGATTGCCTAGACTTTTACTGTATCAGGGCCTACTTTTTGTGATTGTCAGTGTGATCATCAGCATGTTTGCATAGAGGGCATAAATGTTAAAGTGCATTTATTTAAAATCAGGACAAACCTCTGATCTGTACTTCTTCAGGCTGTTCATGCTACAAAATACACTAGTGAAAACCTTAAACACTATGTTGTCTCTGCTGGCTGACAATAATCAGAGAGTTTACAACAATCTTGTGATTACTAGACCAATATATTAGCAGACTGCTTTCTACCTTTTGGACCTTATCTACTCGAAGACAGATATTTCAGCAAACTGCTGCCTAACTTTTGGACTATTGGACCTGATCTACTGGAAGACAGATATATCAGCGGACTGTTGCCTACCTTTTTGGACCTGATCTACTGAAAGACGGATATATCAGCGAACTGCTGTCTACCTTTTGGACTATTGGACCTGATCTACTGGAAGACAGATATTTGAGCAAACTGCTGTCTACCTTTTTGGACTATTGGACCTGATCTACTAGAAGACAGATATATCAGTGGACTGCTATCTACCTTTTGGACCCATCGCCCAAGGTTGAAGGATTTAGGGGGTTAATATTGAATTTTGCATCATTTTAAAATATCCACTTCAGCAATTATTTTGAAAGTAATAATCTTCCTATTGATATAACTAAAAACATTAGTGTTAAAATAACCCCCAGTATACTCTACAGAGGCTAGTAACTTATGTGCCAACGTAAAACCCCCACACATGCTTGGCTAAGGGCTAAATAGTGGGTGCTTTTAGGGGCCATTCAGGTGGCTTTAAACATTAAATACTTGTTACCTATTCCAGCCTAAAATGTCATTGTTTGGCATCCTTGTTCCCCCTTTTAACCCTTATAAGGGGCACCACAGGCTTGAGTAAAGCAGACCCTTTTCTTCAGCCCCTTAATTCTCACGTTTAGAAACCACAACATCTTTGTCTCTATTTTAAATTATTGCTTCAATCCCAAGAACATTATTTCTCTTTGTTTTCCTGCTGGGAGAATAGTCGGCAAGAACATATTCAAAAAACAATACAAGGGATGGTAATAGAGAATAAATTCACAGAAAGTGAGCAATAAGGAAGCATTAGCCAAAACTTTTACAGTGTTGCTATTAAATGAAGATAAAATGGTGTGAAAATATAAAATAAAATCTCATTTAAAATGAGTCATAACAAAGCACATGCAATTTAGTGGAGTAGTTCTGTATATTATATCATTTAAAGGAGTGGCCAATATGAAAATATTGCATTTTAATTGTGTAATAGTCAAACTAAAAAAATAAAAAAGCATTCCTAATTGCAGCCTGTTATTTCCAGGTTTTCTTTTAAATGGTTTACAAATGTCCTGTGCTTATTGCCGTGCATCAGTTGAAAGACGACGTTTACAGTTTAAGTTTGTGCCATTTGTGAAGACAACATCCCTATGCTTTCCATTAAAGGGACATAAAACCAACATTTCTTTCATGTAATTAGCAAGAGTCCATGAGCTAGTGACGTATGGGATATACATTCTTACCAGGAGGGGCAAAGTTTCCCAAATCTCAAAATGCCTACAAATACACCCCTCACCACACCCACAATTCAGTTTTACAAACTTTGCCTCCCGTGGAGGTGGTGAAGTAAGTTTGTGCTAGATTCTTCGTTGATGTGCGCTTCGCAGCAGGTTGGAGCCCGGTTTTCCTCTCAGAGTGCAGTGAATGTCAGAGGGATGTGAAGAGAGTATTGCCTATTTGAATACCATGGTCTCCTTCTACGCGATCTATTTCATAGGTTCTCTGTTATCGGTCGTAGAGATTTCTTCTCCTACCTCCCTTTTCAGATCGACGATATACTCTAATATACCATTACCTCTACTGATTCTCGTTTCAGTACTGGTTTGGCTATCTACTATATGTAGATGAGTGTCTTGGGGTAAGTAAGTCTTATTTTATTTGACACTCTAAAGCTATGGTTGGGCACTTTATTTTTAAAGTTCTAAATATATGTGTTTAAACTTATATTTGCCATGATTCAGGGTAATCAGTATTCCTTATTTCAGACAGTCAGTTTCATTATTGGGATAATGCATATGAGGATTATTTTTTCTTACCTTAAAATTTTTTTTCAATTGACTTTTTTCCCCTGTGGGCTGTTAGGCTCGCGGCGGCTGAAATGCTTCAATTTATTGCGTCATTTTTGGCGCAAAAATGTTGTAATTTCCGGCGCCCTAATTGACGCCGGAAGTTGTTCGTGGTTGCGTCATTTTTTTGACGTTTTGTGTTCAGACGTTTTTTTGCGCCAAAAATGTGGGCGTCTTTTTGTCGGCGTCACCGGGTGTGGCGTCTTACTTGGCGCCAAAAAATATAGGCGTTGTACTTGGCGCCAATAATGTGGGCGTCATTTTTGGCGCCAAAAAATGTGGGCGTCATTTTTGTCGCCACCTTTTTTTCACATTATTTGTCTCATTTTTCATTGCTAGAGGCTTGTTCATTGGCATTTTTTCCCATTCCTGAAACTGTCATTTAAGGAATTTGATAATTTTGCTTTATATGTTGTTTTTTTCTATTACATATTGCAAGATGTCTCAACTGGACCCTGGATCAGAATCTACTTCTGGAAAGACGCTGCCTGATGCTGGTTCTACCAAAGTTAAGTGCATTTGTTGTAAACTTGTGGTAACTGTTCCTCCGGCTGTAGTTTGTGATGAATGTCATGATAAGCTTGCTAATGCAGATAGTATTTCCATTAGTAATAATCCATTACCGGTTGTTGTTCCTTCAACATCTAATGCTCAGGATGTTCCTGTTAATGTAAAATAATTTGTTTCTAAATCTATTAGGAAGGCTCTGTCTGTTATTCCTCCTTCCAGTAAACGTAAAAGGTCTTTTAAAACTTCTCATATTTCAGAAGAATTTTTAAGTGACCGTCATCATTCTGACTTGTCTGTTTCTGATGAGGATCTATCTGGTTCAGAAGATTCTGTCTCAGATATTGACACTGATAAATCTTCATATTTATTTAAGATGGAATTTATTCGTTCATTACTTAAAGAAGTGTTAATCGCATTAGAGATGGAGGAGTCTAGTCCTCTTGATACTAAATCTACTAAGCGTTTAAATTCGGTTTTCAAACCTCATATGGTTATTCCAGTTTTTCCTGTCCCTGATGCTATTTCTGAAGTAATTTCTAGGGAATGGAATAGTCTGGGTACTTAATTTACTCCTTCTCAAAGGTTTAAGAAACTGTACCCTGTGCCATCTGATAGATTAGAGTTTTGGGACAAAATCCCTAAGGTTGATGGGGCTATCTCTACTCTTGCTAAACGTACTACTATTCCTACGGCAGATAGTACTTCATTTAAGGATCCTTTAGATAGGAAACTTGAATCCTTTCTAAGGAGAGCTTATTTATGTTCAGGTAATCTTCTTAGACCTGCTATTTCTTTGGCTGATGTTGCTGCTGCCTCCACTTTCTGGTTGGAGGCTTTAGCGCAACAAGTGTCAGACCATAATACTCATAGCATTGTTAAACTTCTTCAACATGCTAATAACTTTATTTGTGATGCCATCTTTGATATCATTAGAATTGATGTCAGGTATATGTCTTTAGCTATTTTAGCTAGAAGAGCTTTAT
This sequence comes from Bombina bombina, assembly GCF_027579735.1. NCBI lineage: Eukaryota > Metazoa > Chordata > Amphibia > Anura > Bombinatoridae > Bombina > Bombina bombina. Next base: position 1,015,183,719 of record NC_069501.1, read on the forward strand.
GGCTTAAAACTTGGAATGCAGATATGACTTCTAAGTCAACTTTGCTTTCTCTTTCTTTCCAAGGTAATAAATTGTTTGGTTCTCAGTTGGATTCTATTATTTCAACTGTTACTGGGGGGAAAGGATCCTTTTTGCCTCAGGACAAAAAATCTAAAGGTAAATACAGGGCTGCTATATGTTTTCGTTCCTTTCGTCAAAATAAGGAACAAAAGCCTGACCCTTCCCCTAAGTGAATGGTTTCCGTTTGGAAGCCTTCTCCAGTCTGGAATAAATCCAAGCCTTTTAGAAAGTCAAAGCCAGCTCCCAAGTACACATAAAGGTGCGGCCCTCATTCCAGCACAGCTGGTAGGGGGCAGGTTACGATTTTTCAAAGATATTTGGATCAATTCGATTCACAGACTTTGGATTCAGAACATTGTTTCACAAGGGTACAGAATAGGTTTCAAGGTAAGGCCACCTACGAGAAGTTTTTTTCTCTCTCGCATTCCAATGAACCCAGTGAAGGCTCAGGCGTTTCTGAAATGTGTTTCAGATCTAGAGTTGGCTGGGGTAATTGTTCCAGTTCTGGAACAGGGTCTGGGGTTTTACTCAAATCTATTCATTGTACCAAAGAAGGAGAATTCCTTCAGACCAGTTCTGGATCTAAAAATATTGAATCGTTATTTAAGGATACCAACATTCAAAATGGTGACTATAAGGAATATTCTGCCTTTTGTTCAGCAAGGGCATTATATGTCCACAATAGATTTACAGGATGCATACCTTCATATTCCAATTCATCCAGCTCATTATCAGTTTCTGAGATTCTCTTTTCTAGACAAGCATTACCAGTTTGTGGCCCTTCCGTTTGGCCTAGCAACAGCTCCAAGGATCTTTTCAAAGGTTCTCTGTGCCCTTCTCTCTGTAATCAGAGAACAGGGTATTGCGGTATTTCCTTATTTGGACGATATCTTGGTACTTGCTCAGTCTTCACATTCTGCAGAATCTCATATGAATCAACTTGTGTCGTTTCTTCAAAGACATGGTTGGAGGATCAATTTACCAAAGAGTTCCTTGATTCCTCAGACAAGGGTAACCTTTTTGGGTTTTCAAGTAGATTCAGTGTCCATGACCTTGTCTCTAACAGAAAAGAGACGTCTGAAGTTGGTTTCAGCCTGTCGAAACCTTCAGTCTCAATCATTCCCTTCGGTAGCTTTGTGCATGGAAATTCTAGGTCTTATGACTGCTGCATCGGACGCGATCCCTTTTGCTCGTTTTCACATGCGACCTCTTCAGCTTTGTATGCTGAACCAGTGGTGCAGGGATTATACAAAGATATCACAATTAATATCCTTAAATCCCAATGTACAACACTCTCTGACGTGGTGGATAGATCACCATCGTTTAGTTCAAGAGGCTACTTTTGTTCGTCCAACCTGGACTGTGATCTCAACAGATGCGAGTCTGACAGGTTGGGGAGCTGTATGGGGATCTCTGACAGCGCAGGGGGTTTGGGAATCTCAGGAGGCGAGATTACCAATCAACATTTTGGAACTCCGTGCGATTTTCAGAGCTCTTCAGTTCTGGCCTCTTCTGAAGAGAGAATCGTTTATTTGTTTTCAGACAGACAATGTCACAACCGTGGCATATGTCAATCATCAAGGTGGGACTCACAGTCCTCAGGCTATGAAAGAAGTATCTCAGATACTTCTATGGGCGGAATTCAGCTCCTGTCTAATCTCTGCGGTTCACATCCCAGGTGTAGACAATTGGGAAGCGGATTATCTCAGTCGTCAGACGTTACATCCGGGCGAATGGTCTCTTCACCCAGAGGTATTTCTTCAGATTGTTCAAATCTGGGGACTTCCAGAAATGGATCTGATGGCCTCTCATCTAAACAAGAAACTTCCCAGGTATCTGTCCAGATCCAGTGATCCTCAGGCAGAAGCAGTGGACGCGTTGTCGCTTCCTTGGAATTATCATCCTGCCTATATCTTTCCGCCTCTAGTTCTTCTTCCAAAAGTGATTTCCAAAATTCTAATGGAACGTCCGTTTGTACTGCTGGTGGCTCCAGCATGGCCTCACAGGTTTTGGTATGCGGATCTCATTCGGATGGCCAGTTGCCAACCTTGGACTCTTCCGTTAAGACCAGACCTTCATCTCAAGGCCCTTTTTTCCATCAGGATCTCAAATCATTAAATTTGAAGGTATGGAAATTGAACGCTTGATTCTTAGTCATAGAGGTTTCTCTGACTCAGTAATTAATACTATGTTACAGGCTTGTAAATCTGTGTCTAGGAAGATTTATTATCGAGTCTGGAAGACTTACATTTCTTGGTGTTCTTCTCATAAATTTTCCTGGCATTCTTTTAGAATTCCTAGAATTTTACAGTTTCTTCAGGATGGTTTGGATAAAGGTTTGTCTGCAAGTTCCTTGAAAGGATAAATCTCTGCTCTTTCTGTTCTTTTTCACAGAAAGATTGCTAATCTTCCTGATATTCATTGTTTTGTACAGGCTTTGGTTCATATCAAGCCTGTCATTAAGTCAATCTCTCCTCCTTGGAGTCTTAATTTGGTTCTGAGGGCTTTACAAGCTCCTCCGTTTGAACCTATGCATTCTTTGGATATTAAATTTCTTTCTTGGAAAGTTCTGTTCCTTTTGGCTATCTCTTCTGCTAGAAGAGTTTCTGAATTATCTGCTCTTTCTTGTGAGTCTCCGTTTCTGATTTTTCATGAGGATAAGGCGGTGTTGCGGACTTAATTTAAATTTTTGCCTAAGGTTGTGAATTCTAACAACATTAGTAGAAAAATTGTTGTCCCTTCATTGTGTCCTAATCCTAAGAATTCTAAGGAGAGATCTTTACATTCTTTGGATGTAGTAAGAGCTTTAAAATATTATGTTGAAGCTACTAAGGATTTTAGAAAGACTTCTAGTCTATTTGTTATCTTTTCTGGTTCCAGGAAAGGTCAGAAGGCCTTCGCCATTTCTTTGGCGTCTTGGTTAAAGTCTTTGATTCATCATGCTTATGTAGAGTCGGGTAAATCTCCGCCTCAAAGGATTACGGCTCATTCTACTAGGTCAGTTTCTACTTCCTGGGCGTTTAAGAATGAGGCTTCTGTTGATCAGATTTGCAAAGCAGCAACTTGGTCTTCTTTGCATACTTTTACTAAATTCTACCATTTTGATGTGTTTTCTTCTTCAGAAGCAGTTTTTGGTAGAAAAGTACTTCAGGCAGCTGTTTCAGTTTGATTCTTCTGCTTATAATTTCAGTTTTTTTCATTACGATTAAAACTTTTGTTTTGGGTTGTGGATTATTTTTCAGCGGAATTGGCTGTCTTTATTTTATCCCTCCCTCTCTAGTGACTCTTGCGTGGAAGTTCCACATCTTGGGTATTTACTATCCCATACGTCACTAGCTCATGGACTCTTGCTAATTACATGAAAGAAAACATAATTTATGTAAGAACTTACCTGATAAATTCATTTCTTTCATATTAGCAAGAGTCCATGAGGCCCACCCTTTTTGTGGTGGTTATGATTTTTTGTATAAAGCACAATTATTCCAATTCCTTATTTTGATGCTTTCGCTCCTTTCTTATCACCCCACTTCTTGGCTATTCGTTAAACTGAATTGTGGGTGTGGTGAGGGGTGTATTTGAAGGCATTTTGAGGTTTGGGAAACTTTGCCCCTCCTGGTAGGAATGTATATCCCTTACGTCACTAGCTCATGGACTCTTGCTAATATGAAAGAAATGAATTTATCAGGTAAGTTCTTACATAAATTATGTTTTTTCTTTCATGATGCAGATAGAGAATACAATTTAAAAAAAGTTCCAATTAACTTCTATTATTACATTTGCCCCATTCTCATGCTCTTTATTTTAGAGATATCTAGATAGGTAGTGCGCACATGTCTGGGGCACTACATGATAATAAAAAGTGCTCCATCTAGTGCTTACCATATAATATGTATAACATTGTTGCAAAACTGCTGCCATATAGTTCTTGTCCCTTTTTAAGGTTTTGACATTTTGTCAAGTAAATCCATTATACAAATTGGTGGAATACATTTAGTGTTTTTTTATAAATGAATATTACAGTTTTAATCATTCTAAAATATGTATTTGCTTTTAATATGGCCTTGTTCATACTTGGATTTAATAAATGTTTTCTGTTCTGAAAAGATCTTGGCAAGTTGTTCAGACATCACAGTTTGCACATGACAAGGTCATTAAGGGGATTTTATGTGCTAAGTGAGTTTTAAATATTCCTACTAAAATAATTCCTTAAGTAGTTTATATTCCTCACTTACTTTGACTATGACAAAGGGCAGAACTCACAAAATCCTCTTATTAAAACAAATTGTCTTATCAAATTATATAACAATATCTATTAAAACGGCTCAGTTTGCTAGTGAGAGAATGATACAAAGTTATTCAGACTTTCCTTGCTATGTTATGTTTGTTTTTTTCCAACTAAATTAAGGCAGGGCAGGAATTTTAAAGCAAATGTCTCATAAAAAAAATTCTATTTCAGAAGTACAAACAAACGTATTTCCTCATGACTAAACGTGTGATCTCTAATAAAATCTCATTTAGTTACACATTTTTTCTAAATTACAAATAGACCGTTAGAGCACACTTAAAGGGACAGTAAACCCCTTGGGAATTTAAAATAAAATGTTTAGTTAGGCATAATAAAATACATTTGCAATATACTTACACTATTTATTTTGGCACTTTTTATGTAATAGTTCTGAAAAATGTGTCTTTTCTAATTCTCAGAACTTGATATGCACACTGCTGTCTTCTCAAGGCTAGCCCTGCTACATATCTTTCCCTAATTGGCTTTAGCTGATGACAACTGCCAAGCAAATCACATTATTACTATATTTAATGACAGTGACATACTAATTAAAGAAATTTTACATTTATACATTGTTTTTTTTAAATTGTTTTTAATAAGAAACGCTATTGGAAAGGTTAGTTTAAAGTCATATTCAAACAGTATGGAAAACCCCCAGTGGTTGCCCAAATGTTGTAATTGAGAGTACTTCAGCCATTTTGAATGTTCTCTTCTTGTCACCTCCTTCAGTTCCTTATTGACTTCCCTATTTTCAGGAAGACTATGGTGGCTCTCAGGTCTCCCCCAATGCATGTCCTAATTTCAAACTCCCCTACAAACTCTGTATGAAATAGGATAGGGAACATGGGAGATCTCTTTTAGGATATCTCGGTGTGTGAGGCAATTATTCAGTCCAACATTTGGAAAATGATTGTATAATGGGAACCCAAAATAGGGCACCGACCTTTGGGGACTTTAGCAATGTGTCTGTCACCAAAGCTTTAGTGCCCCCATGCCAGTGAAACACCTGCTGTACCGATAGGGCCTTGCAGTAAGCCTGCAGGCCATGGACACCTTTGTGTAGTGTTCGGAACATATTTACTTAATTGAAGCTTTTGTTGCCCCCCCTCCCGATATAAGTGGTGATACACATCTGGATCTTGTGCAAATAATGATTTAGATAGGTGAATCAAGACTACTTGCATGGGATATATAATAGTTTAGGGGTTATGGTAATCTTGACAGCTTGGATGATTTCCCATCACATATCTTTAAATTTGTCTCACTCACTGTGAATATTGGCAAGAACGGACTCATAGTACTGTTTGAATCATTTCAGGGCAAGTGGACACTTTCAAGGAATTTGTTGCCTATACAGGCAAATCTGGTCTACAATGACATTAAACATCTCCGATTTTAGATAATTTATTCAGGAAGTTATTCAGCACACATTCCATTAGCAGTTTTAAGGAAGAGGCCTGCAACATTGAAAGTAACACATTATCAGCATAGAGAGTAAATTGTATATTCATTTGGGCCTATGTTTACACCAGCTGTCTGTTTTGTCAAGTATGACATGCAAAGACATTGTTATTGTTAGAACAAAGAGAATTAGGGAGAGAGGGCAGCCCTACCTAGTGCCATTTTTTTAATACAAAAACTGAAAGTACTCCATTTACCTTTTTTATTTCAGTTGTGGGGTGTGAATACGGACAAAATATTTGTTTCTTTTTTGAACCAAAGCCAAGATGAACCAGAGTAAGGCACAGAAAACCCCAGTCTAAGCAATTAAATGCTTTCTCTGCTTCCACGGACAGGAGAATCATCTATGTTAGTTTTTGACATGTTCAATTGCAGGTCTCTGATATTGTGTTTTCTCTATAAGGTACAAACCCAGTCTAGTCAACATGAACTAGTTTTGAAATTAATACATTAAAACCAAAACACGCAGGACGTGATAAATCTAAGGTGTCATGACTCCTTAAAATTTTACATCTGCAATTTCTAGAACTGTTAGATTGACTCATCTGTTTCATGTACTTTCAGTCCCTGAACGTTTTTCCTCTGATTGCCTCTGCAGACTTCTCCCTTATTTCAGTTCTTTTGACAAACATGTATTTTAACTAATCCACAGGAGCAAGCACAATGTTATATATATGGCACACATTAACTAGCAGTGTCTAACTGAAAAACTGTCAAAATGCATCAAGATAAGAAGTGGCCTTCAACGCCTTAGAAATTAGCATATGAGCCTACCTAGGTTTAGCTTTCAACAAAGAATACCAAAAGAACAAAGCAAATTTTATGGTAAAAGTAAATTGGAAAGTTGTTAAAAATTGCATTCCCTATCCGAATCATGAAAGTTTAATTTAGACTTGACTGTTCGATTGAGGAAATATTTTCTTTGTTGGGTTAGAGTAACATTTATTAACGATTTTAAAGGCATGGTCAGATATTTTCTATTTCCTGTTTTCGTTTTTTTTGGAATATATGCCATTTACCGAATTAAATTTAAAGCATAGTAGTTCCTGTTTAAAATTTATTCATACATTCTGTGATTCTGTTTACAGATTCATAGGACAGATGTACAAGTTGATATAGGCAAGATTAATTACCTTTCAAATGAACATTACCAGAAATCATCAAAGCCTCTATATGTAATATACCTTTATTTAATGTGTAATATTTAAATATGAAGAAGTACTAGATTGACTCAATACAAAATGAACAGGAGATACTTAAAGAGCAGGATTTATCAAAGCAATTGTCCTAAAATTGCGCCTATAAATCTGCATACGACTGAATCTCCTGATTTATTAATGCAAAGTGCGCCTAAAATTGGGCAAGTCCAACTATACATTCCTCTCACTTCATTTGCGTTCACCAAGGCGCACCAGTGCGCTTAAAAAAAACATAATTTATGCTTACCTGATAAATTTATTTCTCTTGTAGTGTATTCAGTCCACGGGTCATCCATTACTTATGGGATATATTCCGTTCCCAACAGGAAGTTGCAAGAGGATCACCCAAGCAGAGCTGCTATATAGCTCCTCCCCTCACATGTCATATCCAGTCATTCGACCGAAACAAGACAAGAAAGGAGAAACCATAGGGTGCAGTGGTGACTGGAGTTTTAATTAAAATTTAGATCTGCCTTAAAAAGACAGGGCGGGCCGTGGACTGAATACACTACAAGAGAAATAAATTTATCAGGTAAGCATAAATTATGTTTTCTCTTGTTAAGTGTATTCAGTCCACGGGTCATCCATTACTTATGGGATACCAATACCAAAGCCAAAGTACACGGATGATGGGAGGGACAAGGCAGGAACTTAAACGGAAGGAACCACTGCCTGTAGAACCTTTCTCCCAAAAACAGCCTCCGAAGAAGCAAAAGTGTCAAATTTGTAAAATTTTTAAAAAATGTGAAGCGAAGACCAAGTTGCAGCCTTGCAAATCTGTTCAACAGAGGCCTCATTCTTAAAGGCCCAAGTGGAAGCCACAGCTCTAGTGGAATGAGCTGTAATTCTTTCAGGGGGCTGCTGTCCAGCAGTCTCATAGGCTAAACGTATTATGCTACGAAGCCAAAAGGAGAGAGAGAGGTTGCCGAAGCTTTTTGACCTCTCCTCTGACCAGAGTACACGACAAACAGGGAAGAAGTTTGACGAAAATCTTTAGTTGCCTGTAAATAGAACTTCAGGGCACGGACTGAGTCCAGATTATGCAAAAGTCGTTCCTTCTTTGAAGAAGGATTAGGACATAATGATGGAACAACAATCTCCCGATTGATATTCCTGTTAGAAACTACCTTAGGTAAAAACCCAGGTTTAGTACGCAGAACTACCTTGTCTGAATGGAAAATCAGATAAGGAGAATCACAATGTAAGGCCGATAACTCAGAGACTCTTCGAGCCGAGGAAATAGCCATCAAAAACAGAACTTTCCAAGATAAAAGCTTAATATCAATGGAATGAAGGGGTTCAAACGGAACCCCTTGAAGAACTTTAAGAACCAAGTTTAAGCTCCACGGAGGAGCAACAGTCTTAAACACAGGCTTAATCCTAGCCAAAGCCTGACAAAAAGTCTGGACGTCTGGAACTTCTGCCAGACGTTTGTGTAAGAGAATAGACAGAGCAGAAATCTGTCCCTTTAACGAACTAGCAGATAAGCCCTTTTCTAAACCCTCTTGTAGAAAGGACAATATCCTAGGAATCCTAACCTTACTCCATGAGTAACCCTTGGATTCGCACCAATATAAATATTTACGCCATATCTTATGGTAAATTTTTCTGGTAACAGGCTTCCGTGCCTGTATTAAGGTATCAATAACTGACTCCGAGAAGCCACGCTTTGATAGGATCAAGCGTTCAATCTCCATGCAGTCAGCCTCAGAGAAATTAGATTTGGATGTTTGAAAGGACCTTGTATTAGAAGGTCCTGCCTCAGAGGTAGAGACCATGGTGGACAGGACGACATGTCCACTAGGTCTGCATACCAGGTCCTGCGTGGCCACGCAGGCGCTATCAGAATCACCGATGCTCTCTCCTGTTTGATCTTGGCAATCAGTCGAGGTAGCATCGGAAATGGTGGAAACACATAAGCCATGTTGAAGACCCAAGGGGCTGTCAGAGCATCTATCAGCGCCACTCCCGGGTCCCTGGACCTGGATCCGTAACAAGGAAGCTTGGCGTTCTGGCGAGACGCCATGAGATCCAGATCTGGTTTGCCCCAATGATGAATCAGTTGAGCGAAGACCTCCGGATGAAGTTCCCACTCCCCCGGATGAAAAGTCTGGCGACTTAGAAAATCTGCCTCCCAGTTCTCCACGCCTGGGATGTAGATCGCTGACAGGTGGCAAGAGTGAGACTCTGCCCAGCGAATTATCTTTGAGACTTCCAACATCGCTAGGGAACTCCTGGTTCCCCCTTGATGGTTGATGTAAGCCACAGTCGTGATGTTGTCCGACTGAAATCTGATGAACCTCAGAGTTGCTAACTGAGGCCAAGCTAGAAGAGCATTGAATATTGCTCTCAACTCCAGAATATTTATTGGGAGGAGTTTCTCCTCCTGAGTCCATAATCCCTGAGCCTTCAGGGAGTTCCAGACTGCGCCCCAACCTAGAAGGCTGGCATCTGTTGTTACAATTGTCCAATCTGGCCTGCGAAAGGTCATCCCCTTGGACAGATGGACCCGAGAAAGCCACCAGAGAAGAGAATCTCTGGTTTCTTGATCCAGATTTAGTAGAGGGGACAAATCTGAGTAATCCCCATTCCACTGACTTAGCATGCATAATTGCAGAGGTCTGAGATGCAGGCGCGCAAATGGTACTATGTCCATTGCCGCTACCATTAAGCCGATTACTTCCATGCACTGAGCTACTGACGGGCGTGGAATGGAATGAAGGACACGGCAAGCATTTAAAAGTTTTGATAACCTGGCCTCCGTCAGGTAAATTTTCATTTCTACAGAATCTATCAGAGTCCCTAGGAAGGAGACTCTTGTGAGTGGTGATAGAGAACTCTTTTCCACGTTCACCTTCCACCCATGCGACCTCAGAAATGCCAGAACTATCTCTGTATGAGACTTGGCAATTTGAAAACTTGACGCTTGTCGTCTAGGTACGGAGCCACCGCTATGCCTCGCGGTCTTAGCACCGCTAGGAGTGAGCCCAGAACCTTTGTAAAAATTCTCGGGGCCGTAGCTAACCCGAAGGGAAGAGCTACAAACTGGTAATGCCTGTTTAGAAAGGCAAATCTTAGGTACCGATAATGATCTTTGTGAATCGGTATATGAAGGTAGGCATCCTTTAAGTCTACTGTGGTCATGTATTGACCCTCTTGGATCATGGGTAGGATGGTTCGAATAGTTTCCATTTTGAATGATGGAACTCTTAGGAATTTGTTTAAGATTTTTAGGTCCAAGATTGATCTGAAGGTTCCCTCTTTCTTGGGAACCACAAACAGATTTGAGTAAAACCCTTGCCCTTGTTCCGTCCGCGGAACTGGGTGGATTACCCCCATTACTAAGAGGTCTTGTACACAGCGTAGAAATGCCTCTTTCTTTATTTGGATTGCTGATAACCTTGAAAGATGAAATCTCCCTTGTGGAGGAGAAGCTTTGAAGTCCAGAAGATATCCCTGAGATATGATCTCCAACGCCCAGGGATCCTGGACATCTCTTGCCCAAGACTGGGCGAAGAGAGATAGTCTGCCCCCCACTAGATCCGTTTCCGGATAGGGGGCCCTCTCTTCATGCTGTCTTAGGGGCAGAAGTAGGCTTTCTGGCCTGCTTGCCCTTGTTCCAGGGCTGGTTAGCTTTCCAGCCCTGTCTGTAACGAGCAACAGTTCCTTCCTGTTTTGGAGCGGAGGAAGTTGATGCTGCTCCTGCCTTGAAGTTACGAAAGGCACGAAAATTAGATTGTTTGGCCTTTGATTTGGCCCTGTCCTGAGGAAGAGTATGACCCTTACCTCCAGTAATGTCAGCAATCATTTATTTCAAGCCGGGCCCGAATAAGGTCTGCCCTTTGAATGGAATATTAAGCAATTTAGATTTAGAAGTCACGTCAGCTGACCAGGATTTAAGCCATAGCGCTCTGCGCGCCTGGATGGCGAATCCGGAGTTCTTAGCCGTTAGGTTAAATGTACAACGGCATCAGAAACAAATGCATTAGCTAGCTTAAGTGCTTTAAGCTTGGCCATAATCTCATCCAATGGAGCTGTGCGAATGGCCTCTTCCAGAGACTCAAACCAGAATGCCGCAGCAGCAGTGACAGGCGCAATGCATGCAAGGGGCTGTAAGATAAAACCTTGTTGAACAAACATTTTCTTAAGGTAACCTTCTAATTTTTTATCCATTGGATCCGAAAAAGCACAACTATCCTCCACCGGGATAGTGGTACGTTTAGCTAAAGTAGAAACTGCTCCCTCCACCTTAGGGACCGTGTGGTGGCGTCTATTGGAAACATTTTTCTAAATATCGGAGGAGGGGAAAAGGGCACACCGGGTCTATCCCACTCCTTGCTAATAATTTCTGTAAGCCTTTTAGGTATAGGAAAAACGTCAGTACACACCGGTACCGCAAAGTATCTATCCAACCTACATATTTTCTCTGGAATTGCAACCGTGTTACAATCATTCAGAGCCGCTAATACCTCCCCTAGCAATACACAGAGGTTCTCAAGCTTAAATTTAAAATTAGAAATCTCTGAATCCGGTCTCCCTGGATCAGATCCGTCACCCACAGAATGAAGCTCTCCGTCCTCATGTTCTGCAAATTGTGACGCAGTATCAGACATGGCTCTCACATCATCAGCGCGCTCTGTCCTTAACCCAGAGCTATCGCGCTTGCCTCTTAATTCAGGCAATTTAGATAATACCTCTGTCATAACAGCAGCCATGTTTTGTAAAGTGATTTGTATGGGCCTTTCTGATGTACTTGGCGCCACAATATCACGCGCCTCCTGAGCAGGAGGCGAAGGTACTGACACGTGAGGAGAGTTAGTCGGCATAACTTCCCCCTCGTTTTCTGGTGATAATTTCTTTACAGATATAAATTGACTTTTATTCAAAGTGACATCAATACATTTAGTACACATATTTCTGTGGGGCTCCAGATTGGCCTTCAAACATAGTGAACAAACAGATTCATCTGTGACAGACATGTTTAAACAGACTAGCAATGAGACTAGCAAGCTTGGAAAATCCTTTCAAATAAGTTTACAAGCAATATAAAAAAACGCTACTGCGCCTTTAAGAAGCACAACAAATCGTCACAGTTGAAATAACAATGAACCAAATCAGTTATAGCAACCAAATTTCTTTCATGTAATTAGCAAGAGTCCATGAGCTAGTGACGTATGGGATATACATTCCTACCAGGAGGGGCAAAGTTTCCCAAACCTCAAAATGCCTATAAATACACGCCTCACCACACCCACAATTCAGTTTTACAAACTTTGCCTCCGATGGAGGTGGTGAAGTAAGTTTGTGCTAAGATTCTACGTTGATATGCGCTCCGCACCAAGTTGGAGCCCGGTTTTCCTCTCAGCGTGCAGTGAATGTCAGAGGGATGTGAGGAGAGTATTGCCTATTTGAATGCAGTGATCTCCTTCTACGGGGTCTATTTCATAGGTTCTCTGTTATCGGTCGTAGAGATTCATCTCTTACCTCCCTTTTCAGATCGACGATATACTCTTATATATACCATTACCTCTGCTGATTCTCGTTTCAGTACTGGTTTGGCTTTCTACAAACATGTAGATGAGTGTCCTGGGGTAAGTAAATCTTATTTTCTGTGACACTCTAAGCTATGGTTGGGCACTTTGTTTATAAAGTTCTAAATATATGTATTCAAACATTTATTTGCCTTGACTCAGAATGTTCAACTTTCCTTATTTTCAGACAGTCAGTTTCATATTTGGGATAATGCATTTGATTTAATCATTTTTTCTTACCTTCAAAAATTTGACTCTTCCCTGTGGGCTGTTAGGCTCGCGGGGGCTGAAAATGCTTCATTTTATTGCGTCATTCTTGGCGCGGACTTTTTTGGCGCAAAAATTCTTTTTCCGTTTCCGGCGTCATACGTGTCGCCGGAAGTTGCGTCATTTTTTGACGTTATTTTGCGCCAAAAATGTCGGCGTTCCGGATGTGGCGTCATTTTTGGCGCCAAAAGCATTTAGGCGCCAAATAATGTGGGCGTCTTATTTGGCGCGAAAAAATATGGGCGTCGCTTTTGTCTCCACATTATTTAAGTCTCATTTTTCATTGCTTCTGGTTGCTAGAAGCTTGTTCTTTGGCATTTTTTCCCATTCCTGAAACTGTCATTTAAGGAATTTGATCAATTTTGCTTTATATATATGTTGTTTTTTCTCTTACATATTGCAAGATGTCTCACGTTGCATCTGAGTCAGAAGATACTACAGGAAAATCGCTGTCTAGTGCTGAATCTACCAAAGCTAAGTGTATCTGCTGTAAACTTTTGGTAGCTATTCCTCCAGCTGTTGTTTGTATTGATTGTCATGACAAACTTGTTAAAGCAGATAATATTTCCTTTAGTAAAGTACCATTGCCTGTTGCAGTTCCTTCAACATCTAAGGTGCAGAATGTTCCTGATAATATAAGAGATTTTGTTTCTGAATCCATAAAGAAGGCTATGTCTGTTATTTCTCCTTCTAGTAAACGTAAAAAATCTTTTAAAACTTCTCTCCCTACAGATGAATTTTTAAATGAACATCATCATTCTGATTCTGATGACTCCTCTGGTTCAGAGGATTCTGTCTCAGAGGTTGATGCTGATAAATCTTCATATTTATTTAAAATGGAATTTATTCGTTCTTTACTTAAAGAAGTACTAATTGCTTTAGAAATAGAGGATTCTGGTCCTCTTGATGTTAATTCTAAACGTTTGGATAAGGTATTTAAAGCTCCTGTGGTTATTCCAGTTTTCCAGTCCAAGTTTTTCCTGTTCCTAATGCTATTTCTGCAGTAATTTCCAAAGAATGGGATAAATTGGGTAATTCATTTACTCCTTCTAAACGTTTTAAGCAATTATATCCTGTGCCGTCTGACAGATTAGAATTTTGGGACAAGATCCCTAAAGTTGATGGGGCTATTTCTACCCTTGCTAAACGTACTACTATTCCTACGTCAGATGGTACTTTGTTTAAGGATCCTTTAGATAGGAAAATTGAATCCTTTCTAAGAAAAGCTTATCTGTGTTCAGGTAATCTTCTTAGACCTGCTATATCTTTGGCTGATGTTGCTGCAGCTTCAACTTTTTGGTTGGAAACTTTAGCGCAACAAGTAACACATCGTGATTCTCATGATATTATTATTCTTCTACAGCATGCTAATAATTTTATCTGTGATGCCATTTTTGATATTATCAGAGTTGATGTCAGGTTTATGTCTCTAGCTATTTTAGCTAGAAGAGCTTTATGGCTTAAAACTTGGAATGCTGATATGGCTTCTAAATCAACTTTACTTTCCATTTCTTTCCAGGGTAACAAATTATTTGGTTCTCAGTTGGATTCCATTATTTCAACTGTTACTGGTGGGAAAGGAACTTTTTTACCACAGGATAAAAAATCTAAAGGTAAAAACAGGGCTAATAATCGTTTTCGTTCCTTTCGTTTCAACAAAGAACAAATGCCTGATCCTTCATCCTCAGGAGCAGTTTCAGTTTGGAAACCATCTCCAGTCTGGAATAAATCCAAGCCAGCTAGAAAGGCAAAGCCTGCTTCTAAGTCCACATGAAGGTGCGGCCCTCATTCCAGCTCAGCTGGTAGGGGGCAGGTTACGTTTTTTCAAGGAAATTTGGATCAATTCTGTTCACAATCTTTGGATTCAGAGCATTGTTTCAGAAGGGTACAGAATTGGTTTCAAGATGAGACCTCCTGCAAAGAGATTTTTTCTTTCCCGTGTCCCAGTAAATCCAGTAAAAGCTCAAGCATTTCTGAAATGTGTTTCAGATCTAGAGTTGACTGGAGTAATTATGCCAGTTCCAGTTCCGGAACAGGGGATGGGGTTTTATTCAAATCTCTTCATTGTACCAAAGAAGGAGAATTCCTTCAGACCAGTTCTGGATCGAAAAATATTGAATCGTTATGTAAGGATACCAACGTTCAAGATGGTAACTGTAAGGACTATCTTGCCTTTTGTTCAGCAAGGGAATTATATGTCCACAATAGATTTACAGGATGCATATCTGCATATTCCGATTCATCCAGATCATTATCAGTTCCTGAGATTCTCTTTTCTGGACAAGCATTACCAGTTTGTGGCTCTGCCGTTTGGCCTAGCTACAGCTCCAAGAATTTTTACAAAGGTTCTCGGTGCCCTTCTGTCTGTAATCAGAGAACAGGGTATTGTGGTATTTCCTTATTTGGACGATATCTTGGTACTTGCTCAGTCTTTACATTTAGCAGAATCTCATGCGAATCGACTTGTGTTGTTTCTTCAAGATCATGGTTGGAGGATCAATTTACCAAAAAGTTCTTTGATTCCTCAGACAAGGGTAACCTTTCTGGGTTTCCAGATGGATTCAGTGTCCATGACTCTGTCTTTAACAGACAAGAGACGTCTAAAATTGATTGCAGCTTGTCGAAACCTTCAGTCACAATCATTCCCTTCGGTAGCCTTATGCATGGAAATTCTAGGTCTTATGACTGCTGCATCGGACGCGATCCCCTTTGCTCGTTTTCACATGCGACCTCTTCAGCTCTGTATGCTGAAGCAATGGTGCAAGGATTACACGAAGATATCTCAATTAATATCTTTAAAGCCGATTGTTCGACACTCTCTAACATGGTGGACAGATCACCATTGTTTAATTCAGGGGGCTTCTTTTGTGCTTCCGACCTGGACTGTAATTTCAACAGATGCAAGTCTCACAGGTTGGGGAGCTGTGTGGGGATCTCTGACGGCACAAGGAGTTTGGGAATCTCAGGAGGTGAGATTACCGATCAATATTTTGGAACTCCGTGCAATTTTCAGAGCTCTTCAGTTTTGGCCTCTTCTGAAGAGAGAATCGTTCATTTGTTTTCAGACAGACAATGTCACAACTGTGGCATACATCAATCATCAAGGAGGGACTCACAGTCCTCTGGCTATGAAAGAAGTATCTCGAATTTTGGTTTGGGCGGAATCCAGCTCCTGTCTAATCTCTGCGGTTCATATCCCAGGTATAGACAATTGGGAAGCGGATTATCTCAGTCGCCAAACGTTGCATCCGGGCGAATGGTCTCTTCACCCAGAGGTATTTCTTCAGATTGTTCAAATGTGGGAACTTCCAGAAATAGATCTGATGGCGTCCCATCTAAACAAGAAACTTCCCAGGTATCTGTCCAGATCCCGGGATCCTCAGGCGGAGGCAGTGGATGCATTATCACTTCCTTGGAAGTATCATCCTGCCTATATCTTTCCGCCTCTAGTTCTTCTTCCAAGAGTAATCTCCAAGATTCTGAAGGAATGCTCGTTTGTTCTGCTGGTAGCTCCGGCATGGCCTCACAGGTTTTGGTATGCGGATCTTGTCCGGATGGCCTCTTGCCAACTGTGGACTCTTCCGTTAAGACCAGACCTTCTGTCACAAGGTCCTTTTTTCCATCAGGATCTGAAATCCTTAAATTTAAAGGTATGGAGATTGAACGCTTGATTCTTGGTCAAAGAGGTTTCTCTGACTCTGTAATTAATACTATGTTACAGGCTCGTAAATCTGTATCTAGAGAGATATATTATAGAGTCTGGAAGACTTATATTTCTTGGTGTCTTTCTCATCATTTTTCTTGGCATTCTTTTAGAATACCGAGAATTTTACAGTTTCTTCAGGATGGTTTAGATAAGGGTTTGTCCGCAAGTTCTTTGAAAGGACAAATCTCTGCTCTTTCTGTTCTTTTTCACAGAAAGATTGCTATTCTTCCTGATATTCATTGTTTTGTACAAGCTTTGGTTCGTATAAAACCTGTCATTAAGTCAATTTCTCCTCCTTGGAGTTTGAATTAGGTTCTGGGAGCTCTTCAAGCTCCTCCGTTTGAACCTATGCATTCATTGGACATTAAATTACTTTCTTGGAAAGTTTTGTTCCTTTTGGCCATCTCTTCTGCCAGAAGAGTTTCTGAATTATCTGCTCTTTCTTGTGAGTCTCCTTTTCTGATTTTTCATCAGGATAAGGCGGTGTTGCGAACTTCTTTTGAATTTTTACCTAAAGTTGGGAATTCCAACAACATTAGTAGAGAAATTGTGGTTCCTTCATTATGTCCTAATCCTAAGAATTCTAAGGAGAAATCGTTGCATTCTTTGGATGTTGTTAGAGCTTTGAAATATTATGTTGAAGCTACGAAATCTTTCCGTAAGACTTCTAGTCTATTTGTTATCTTTTCCGGTTCTAGAAAAGGCCAGAAAGCTTCTGCCATTTCTTTGGCATCTTGGTTGAAATCTTTAATTCATCTTGCCTATGTTGAGTCGGGTAAAACTCCGCCTCGGAGAATTACAGCTCATTCTACTAGGTCCGTTTCTACTTCCTGGGCGTTTAGGAATGAAGCTTCGGTTGACCAGATTTGCAAAGCAGCAACTTGGTCCTCTTTGCATACTTTTACTAAATTCTACCATTTTGATGTATTTTCTTCTTCTGAAGCAGTTTTTGGTAGAAAAGTACTTCAGGCAGTGGTTTCAGTTTGAATCTTCTGCTTATGTTTTTCGTTAAACTTTATTTTGGGTGTGGATTATTTTCAGCAGGAATTGGCTGTCTTTATTTTTTCCCTCCCTCTCTAGTGACTCTTGTGTGGAAAGATCCACATCTTGGGTAGTCATTATCCCATACGTCACTAGCTCATGGACTCTTGCTAATTACATGACAGAAAACATAATTTATGTAAGAACTTACCTGATAAATTCATTTCTTTCATATTAGCAAGAGTCCATGAGGCCCGCCCTTTTTTGTGATGGTTATGATTTTGTATAAAGCACAATTATTCCAATTCCTTATTTTATATGCTTTCGCACTTTTTTATCACCCCACTTCTTGGCTATTCGTTAAACTGAATTGTGGGTGTGGTGAGGGGTGTATTTATAGGCATTTTGAGGTTTGGGAAACTTTGCCCCTCCTGGTAGGAATGTATATCCCATACGTCACTAGCTCATGGACTCTTGCTAATATGAAAGAAATGAATTTATCAGGTAAGTTCTTACATAAATTATGTTTTTCACAGTAAATGCATTAAGTTAGCAAAGCATTGCACCCACTAGCAAATGAATGATTAACCCCTTAATACCCCAAAACAGATAATCAATTTAACAATTAACGTTTTTATCACAGTCAAACACACTGTCACAGGTCTGCTGTGACTGATTACCTCCCTCAAAATGAATTTTGAAGACCCCTGAGCTCTCTAGAGACGTCCTGGATCAAGGAGGAAGAAGCAGGAAGACTGTAACTGAATTTTTACTGCGCAAAAAAGCGCTAATAGGCCCCTCCCACTCATATTACAACAGTGGGAAACCTCAGTTAACCGTTAATAAACGACAGCCATGTGGAAAATCATGCCCCAAAAGATTTATCACCAAAGTACCTCACAAAAAACGAATAACATGCCAGTAAACGTTTTAAACATGCACTTTAAAAGTTAGGTAGTGTTATTAATAAGCCTGCTACCAGTCGCTTCTACTGCAGTTAAGGCTCATACATTACTTCAGTATTAACAGTATTTTCTTAGTCAAATTCCATTCCTTAGAAAATTACTTATTGTACATACATTCATCAGCCTGATACCAGTCGCTACTGCATTTAAGGCTGTACTTACATTACATCGGTATCAGCAGTATTTTCTTAGTCAATTCCATTCCTTAGAAAAATATTCTACTGCACATACCTCATCTGCAGGGGACCCCGCATGCTATTCCCTTTCTGAAGTTACCCCACTCCTCCAGAATGTGCGAGAACAGCCATTGATCTTAGTTACTTCTGCTAAGATCATAGAAAACGCAGGCAGATTCTTCTTCTAAATACTGCCTGAGAGAAAAAAACAGCACACTCCGGTGCCATTTAAAATAACAAACTTTTGATTGAAGAAATAATTAAGTATAAAAATTCCACACTCCTCTCACACCTTCCTACTATGTCAGTTGCAAGAGAATGACTGGATATGACATGTGAGGGGAGGAGCTATATAGCAGCTCTGCTTGGGTGATCCTCTTGCAACTTCCTGTTGGGAAGGGAATATATCCCTTAAGTAATGGATGACCCGTGGACTGAATACACTTAACAAGAGAGAGGGTTCAATTTGCTAGCTTTATTTGTAGAGTCTGCCTTAACATTATACCCAGTTACCAATTTATAATTATTTTTTTTTGTGCCTTTAGAGAACGCAAAGTTCTCCTACAAATACACACATTATAGTTAGGTATAGGGCTAGCTAGACTGCTTGTAACCAACTGCATAGAATCAGTTCATTACTCCCACTGCTACATACAGCAGACCTTAGGCACATTTGACCCGTGGCTCTCTGAGTCTACGTGGCTCTGTTAGAAGTGGCAGACTTACTCACTGGAGTTAGAAACTAGAGGTGGAAACTTCAGTCCCACTAACGGGTAAACTTAATAACTATACACCTACACAATGCTCTCTGTCTTTTCTGCTCTCTCTGTCTGCCCTTCTCCTAAAACTCACTGCATGTCCCTATAACAACAATCCCCACACTATCCATATCTCACCCTCCCTTCTCTCACCCCCTTTGCTGTCCTCTCATGAACTACTGTCTCCTTAGAAACACTTCCCCCCCCCTCTAACTTTCCTGTGTCTAGTCATACGCGCTCCTACAAATCTCACTCTCACTGCTACTACTGCTTGCTGCTGGTGACGTCTCTTCTAACCCCGGCCCTGCAGCAATCACCACACTTTTACACTCTCGCTCTATCTCCCACTTGAAAAACTTTAGGTCACGCAATACCAACAATCTCATCTCTATTAATACACCGCGCTTATTCCCTCTCTCTTTTCTTGTGCCATCTGGAATGCTTGCTCTGTCTGTAACAAACTTACAACTGTTCACAACCTGTTTGTTTCCAACGCTTTCAACCTTTTAGCAATAACTTAAACCTGGCTAATTTCCTCTGACACTGCTTCCATTGCTGCTCTCACACATGGTGGTCTTCACTTAAGCCACACACCTAGGCCAGGTGAGAGACATGGTGGCGGTGTTGGCATCTTACTCTCCCCCTCCTGCTCCTATCAGTACCTATCTCCATTTCCATCTTTTCTTTCTTTGAAGTCCACTGCATTCGCCTGTTCTCCCCCCCCCCCCCTCTGAGTGGCAGTTATCTATCGCCCCCCCCCCTGGACTAACCTCCCAATTCCTTGACAACTTTGCTGCCTGGCTTCCTTACTTTCTCTCTACAAACACACCTACTCTAATTCTGGGTGACTTCAACATCCCCATTGACAACCCATCTGCCCCTGTTGCATCTAAACTTCTCTCGTTCACTAACTCCTTCGGCCTCTCACAATCTACCCTATTCCCTACCCACTGTGATGGACACTATTGATCTGGTATTCTCCTATCTCTGCTTTCTCTCTGATGCTGCCTGTCAACCATTTCCCATCTCAGACCTCCATCTTCTCACCTTTTAATCTTACTATACAGGCTAAACCTACCCCCCCCCCCTTGCCCCTGCACCTGTAGAAATCTGCACACTGTAGACCCTCCCCAACCTTATTCAAATATGCCTGCCCACTATAACAATACTCTATTCTCTGCACTTGACACTATCGGTCCGCTTCAACTTTGCAAAGCCCCACGTCGTCAGGGGCACGCCACCTACAAACATGCTCTCGCACTGCTAAACGTACATTGAGAAAATCCCGCTCTGAACCTGATTTCATGCACTATAAGTTAATTCTTTTCTCTGCCCTTCACTTAGCTAAACAAACCTACTTCTCTTCTTATATCCACTCACTCCTCAAACCCTAAAAGACTCTTCTCCATTTTCAACTCTCTCCTCTACCCACCCGCACCACCCCCCTCATATGCATTCAGTGCTCAGGCCCTGGCTGACTACTTTTTTAATAAAACACTTACCATCCTAAGAAACATCCCAACACAAACCTTCATTCTCCCAACTTTGCTCCCAGCCCCCCCCCCCTCTACCACTCTCTGCACCCTCCTCCCAACCACTGAGAGTGAAGTGGCTTTCCTATTGTCTTCCTCACACCTCACTACCTGCCCACTTGACCCTATTCCTTCACATCTAATACCTTCTCTTTCTCTCGTCCTCACTCCGGCTCTTGCTCACATATTAAGCCTATACCTTTCTACCGGCTCATTCCCTGCCTCCTTCAACCATGCATAGGTCACCCCCACCCTCAAAAAAACCCTCCCTTGACACTAACTCTCCTGCAAACTACCGCCCCATATCACTGCTCCTGCTAGCTTAAAAAATCCTTGAAAAAGTTGTTTTTGATCACCTAACCCACTTTCCGGTCCTCCAACTCATTGCTCGACCCCCTGCAATCTGGCTTCTGTTCC
This sequence comes from Bombina bombina, assembly GCF_027579735.1. NCBI lineage: Eukaryota > Metazoa > Chordata > Amphibia > Anura > Bombinatoridae > Bombina > Bombina bombina. The sequence continues at coordinate 1,015,205,057 of NC_069501.1, forward strand.
CAACACTCAACTGAGACTGCCCTCACCAAGTTTACTAATGATCTCCATTCTGCTAAAAACAAAGGCTACTACTCTATACTCCTCTTACTTGACCTCTGTGCTGCCTTTGACACTGTTGACCACCCCCTTCTCCTACAGACTTTCAGCTCTCTTGGGCACTGTGACACTTCCCCCTCCTGGATTCACTCATATCTCTTTAACAGATCCTTCTCCGTTTCTTTTGCTGCTGACTTCTCCTCTCTATCGCCTCTGCCTGTTGGAGTACCTCAAGGCTCTGTCCTGGGTCCTCTACTATTCTCTATTTACACTTCTTCACTGGGTAAACTTGTCAACAGCTATGGCTTCAACTTTCACCTCTATGTTGATGATACACCGATCTACCTTTCCACCCCTGCACTTTCTCCTTCTGTCAATACTCACATCAGCGACTGCTTATCTGGCATTTCCTCCTGGATGGCCACTCGCCATCTAAAAATAAACATGTCCAAGACTGAACTACTTCAAATCTCCCCCCCCCCCCCATATCTACTCCAGTTTCTAATTTTTCCATCACTGTTGGCGGCACCACTATCTCCCCATCACCCCAAGTCCGCTGCCTCGGTGTCACACTTGACTCAAATCTGTCCTTCATTCCCCACATCCAATTGCTCTCTTCCTCAACTACCTATGGAATATCACCAAAATTCGTCAGTTTCTGAGTGATGAAACGGCTAAACAGCTAATCAACTCCCTGGTAATTTCCCCACTTGACTACTGTAATAACTTACTAACCGGCCTCCCTCTTTCCCCTTCAATCCATCTAAATACATCTGCCAGGCTAATCCACCTCTCTCGACGCTCTGTTTCTACTGCACATCTCTGTGAGTCCCTTCACTGGCTCCCCATTCACAGCAGAATTAAATTCAAAATTCTCACCCTGACGTACAAAGCCCTCACAAATCCTGCCCCACCCTACCTGCCCTCACTCATCAACAAATATACTCCAGCCTGCCCCCTAAAATCCAACAATGTCCTGCTCCTTGCGTCCTCTACCATCACCTCTCATGCTCGACTACAGGACTTCTCTCATGCGGCACCAACCCTCTGGAAGCACTTCCTTGAGCTGTCAGACTCTCCCCTAACCTCTCCTCCTTTAAAAGTTCCCTAAAGACCTTTTTGTTCAGGGAAGCTTATCACCTGACTCATTAACAAATGAACTTCACTTAGCTAACAGTTGCCCTCATCTATCTCACTAATATCATTCTCACCTTTGCAGTCCCCACCTCCTGTTTCCCGTCCTCCTGCCCATCTAGATTGTAAGTTCCCACTGGAATAGGGCCCTCAGTTCCCCCTGTATTTGTCTGTAAAATTTTGTCTTTTGTTGTATTTTCTCTGTTGTACTTTTATCCTTGTACCCAACGCTGCAGAATCTGTTGGCACTTTATAAATAAAAAATAATAGGTATTGTGGAGAACAGCATTAGAAAGCATTGTCTTTGAGCTCTTGTTATGTTCACATCTATTTCTGATGGAGTAATTTCTGATCCTACCAGGTATGTCTTTGGCTAGATACATATGCCAAATATAGAATGCAAAATTGCCCCACAAAGAATTTACAATTTGAAGGTGTTAGTTATGTAGGGTCATTATTATAACTAAGTTAAAGTAAAAATGTATTGTGTTAACACACCAAAATTTAATACGTAAATTTGCCCCATGTAAAACGCAAATGTAATAGACTACTTGAAGAGGTCAAAAAATACAACCTGAAAAAAACACTAGTCTGAAATGAGTAATCAAGAGAACTTCCTTTTCCATCTTAATATGAGGAGAGTCCATGGCTTCATTCCTTACTTGTGGGACAACAGAACCTGGCCACCAGGAGGAGACAGACACCCCAGCCAAAGGCTTAAATACCTCCCCCACTCCCCTCATCCCCCAGTCATTCTTTGTCTTTCCTCACAGGAGGATGGGAGAGAAGTGTCGGAAGATTCGGAGTAGTCTCTTATGGAGGGTAGTACTCTTTGCTATGGCACTGGAGTTTTAAGTAGTCTTGTCAGCCTCGCAGTGAGAGCATTGACGAATGTTAGGGTCTGGAGATGCAGGGAGAGTCTTTTTGCGAAACAATCCAGACTCGTATTAACAACTCTTAAGCAATCAGTGTTGATGAGTTTCACTGCCTGCTTCTATCACTCAAGTCCATGTCAGGTGCGACGTTACAAGACTGTCACACTTGAGAGGCGGTGTGTCTGTTCCACGGGGATGATTCCAGTAAGATCGTTTCATTTTATAGCATATGATAACGTAAGAAGACAGTGTCACAGTGTGACTCCTTTATCTGTATGGAATCAAGGGTTAATATCCCTGGAAGGGTTTTTTTATACATGATTTGCTTTATTATGTTTTATGCTGTGACGTGTGTGAGATGAGGCTCTGGCAGATGTGGAAAAATTCAGGTTTTACTTTCGGTTTGGATAAACTGCGAAGCCGGTCAGTTAGGCGCAATTTTCTTCCTGCTGCAGGGGCGGTCCTACATGGCACTCCATGTGACCGGGTGTGGCCTCATTAACTTCCTCTTTCCTGACCATGCGGTTTACAGGAGAAGAGTGGTTTCTCTGTGAGGCCTGGGTCATTGGTGTAGGTGAGTGCCCCTGCCATTGGGGGTATAAAGGTGCCATTTACTTTTTCAATAGCCATTTTAAAAGCACAAGCTATGGAGGACTCTGATGCGTTAGAGGGTATTCCCTCTTTACCAAGATCTAATACCTGTTTTTATTGTGAGTAGACTACAGTATACCCACCTGCTCAACTATGTTCCACATGCCTTGATAAAGTACTTATATCTTATAATACTAAGATGTTTAGTACAACTGAGCCGTCCCGTGAGGTGCGTTCGCTGCAATCATCTCAGATTACACATGCAGCTCCCCATTGCACGACTAATCCTCCTTTGAGAGGGGCCCTCTTACTGTCAGACTTTTCTGAACAGTTGCAAACAGCAGTGTCTGCGGCCTTTAGTGCTTTACCTTGCCCTGCTAAGCGCAAGCGAAAGGTTAAATACTGGTATCCTTCCCAGGGGTCATCTAACAACTTGCTGGATTTATCTGATACTAGATTATCCGCTGATGAAGACTCCTCTGATACTTCAGAGGAGGCTCTTTCTGGGTCGGAATCGGCTGCCTCTAAGCCTCCGGCTGCGGAGGAACCAGACTTTAGATTTAGTATAGAGCACTTATGCTTTCTATTAAAGGAAGTGTTGGCTACGTTAGAGGTTCTGGAACCTAAGAAACCCGAGGAACCTTCTATTCCTAAGCGTGTAAAGGTTTGAGGACAGGGTGGTGCCACAAACTTTCCCAGTTCCCATTAAGATGGCAAATATTAAGAATGAATGCGAAAGAATCGAATCCTCCTTTTTTTACCCTTCTTTTTTTAAGAAATTGTTCAGGGTTACTGACTCCCAACTAGAGTTGTGGGGCTCTGTCCCTAAGGTGGATGGAGCTATATCCACGCTTGCTAAGCGCACCACTATCCCGCTTCGGGATAGTTTTTCGTTTAAAGAGCCAATGGATAAGAAGCTAGAAACTGTTGAGAAAGATGTTTCAGAACACAGGATTTTTATTTCAGCCTGCAGCGGCGGTTGCTGTGGTTGTGGGATCCGCTACCTATTGGTGTGATTCTCTGTCGGAGATGATCGAGGTGGTAACTCCCCTCGATGAAGTCCAGGAAAGAAATAAGGCCTTGAGGGTAGCTAATTTGTTTATTTGCAATGCAAATATGCAAATTATTCGCTTGAATGCCAAGACATCAGAGTTTTCTGTTCTAGCCCGTAGGGCTCTGTGGCTGAAGTGTTGGTCTGCTGACATGACTTCAAAATCTAGATTGTTTTCCCTTCCATTTAAGGGGAAGGTTCTTTTCGGTCCAGGACTGCATTCTATCATAGCCATGGTCATTGGGGGCAAGGGTGCATTTTTAATGCAGGATAAGAAGAACAAACCTAAAGCACAGGGTCCTAATTTTCGTCCCTTTTGTTCGGATAATTCCCAACGCCAGCAGCCCCCCACAAAGCCTGATCAGTCCAAGGGAACTTGGAAACCTTCTCAATCTTGAAATAAATCCAAGCAGAACAAGAAGCCATCTGAGACAAAATCGGCATGAAGGAGCGTCCCCCGATCCATCGCTGGATCGCGTTGGGGGCAGACGTTATCTCTTTGTGGAGGCTTGGCTGGGAGATGTGCAAGACCCTTGGGTTCTAGAGGTCATTGCTCAGGGTTACAGGATAGGTTTTAAATCTCATCCACCCAGGGGCAGATTCCTCTTATCAAACCTGTCTTCAAGGCCAGAAAAACGAGACGCTTTTCTAGGGTGCATGAGGGATCTCTCCTCCCTGGGAGTAATTGTGCCGGTACCTCTAGCAGAGAGAGGTCTGGGATACTACTCAAACCTGTTTGTGGTCCCAAAGAAGGAGGGTACGTTTCGCCCGATTCTAGACCTGAAATGTTTAAACAAGTTTCTGTTGGTGCCATTGTTCAAGATGGAGACGATAAGGTCTATTCTGCCCTTAGTGCAAGAGGGACAGTTCATGACTACGATCGACTTGAAGGATGCTTACCTACATGTGCCAATACACAATCAAGTTCTTAAGATTCGCTTTTCTGGACCAGCACTTTCAGTTTATAGCTCTTCTTTTTGGTCTGTCTACTGCTCCAAGAGTCTTTACAAAGGTTCTGCGGGCTCTGCTCGCGGTGGTGAGATCCAGAGGTATTGCAGTAGCGCCTTATTTGGACGACATCCTAGTCCAGGCTCTGGTCTGTCGGCTGGCATAAGACCATTCGAGAGCTCTTCTTCTTCAATCTCATGGATGGAAGATAAACTTAGGAAAGAGTTCTCTGGTTCTCAATACCAGAGTGGAATTCCTGGGCACGATAATAGATTCCATATCCATGAAGATATTCCTTACAGACCAGAGACGTTGCAAAATTACTTCCAATTGTCTTGCCCTCCAGACTTCCTTAAGGCCATCTATGGCCCGGTGTATGGAGGTGATTGGGCTCTTGGTGTCCAGCATATATATCATTCCATTCGCCAGGTTCAGCTGTGCATGCTGAGGCAATGGAACGGCGATCACTCACATCTATCCCAACAGATTTCTCTTGACAACTGGCCAGTAGAATCGCTCTCTTGGTGGCTCTGTCCAAATCGCCTGTCCCAGGGGACATCCTTCTTTAGACCATTCTGGGAGATTGTGACTACGGACGCAAGTCTAACAGGATGGGGAGCTGTTTGAGGTGCAAGAAAGGCACAGGGCTGGTGGACTCGAAAGGAATCTCTTCTACTGATCAAAATTCTGGAACTTTGAGCAATCTTAAACGCTCTGAAGGCTTGGCCTCTTCTGGGTTTGTCCCAGTTTATCAGGTTTAAATTGGACAACATTACCTCAGGGCTTACATTAACCATCAGGGGGAACAAGAAGCTCCCTAGCTATGAGGGAAGTATCTCGGATTCTGGACTGGGCGGAGGCACACATCTGATTGCTGTCAGCGATCCACATTCCAGGTGTGGACAACTGGGAGGCGGACTTTCTCAGCAGGCAATTTTTTCATCTGGAGGAATGGTCTCCATCCCGAGGTGTCTGCGGAGATTTACAACAGATGGGGGATGCCGGAGATGGTGTCAAGACTCAATTCCAAGCTACCCAGATACGGGTCACGGTCCAGGGATCCCCAGACAGAGCTGATAAATGCCTTAGCAGTACCCTTGGGGTTCAATCTAGTTTACATTTCCCACTGTTACCACTTCTTCCTCGAGTAGTGGCCCGCATCAAACAGGAGCAAGCCTTAGCTATTCTAATTGCTCCATCGTGGCCGCGAAGGATGTGGTTTGAGGACCTGGTGGGGATATCATCATCTCCTCCATTGAGATTACCTTGTTGCAGAGATCTGCTGGAACAGGGTCCCTTTATTCATCAAAATCTAGATTCTTTGAGGCTGACTGCGTGGAGATTAAACGCTAAGTTTTAGCCAAGAGAGGGTTTTCTGAGAGAGTGATTGATACTCTCATTCAAGCTAGAAAGCGGTCACCCATCGCATCTATCATAAGGTGTGGAGGACCTACTTATTCTGGTGTGAAGAATGTGGATTCTCATGGCATAAGGTCAAGGTATCCAGGATTCTTTCATTTCTCCAAGATGGGAGACTTGCTGCTAGTTCCTTAAAGGGACAGATCTCGGCTCTTTCTGTGTTATTGCACAAGAGGCTCAATGAGCTTCCTGATATTCAGTCTTTTGTTCAGGCTCTGTCTAGAATCAGGCCTGTGTTTAGACATTCCGCTCCTCCTTGGAGTTTAAATCTGGTTCTTAAGGTTTTGCAGAGGGCTCCGTTTGAGCCCATGCATTCAGTTGACATTAAGTTACTGTCTTGGAAGGTTCTTTTCTACTGGCTATTGCCTCGGCACGCAGAGTGTCTGAGATGGCGGCCTTGCAATGTGAGCCTCCTTACCTATTTTTTTCCTGCTAACAAGGCTATTCTTCGCACTGGGTTGGGTTTTCTCCCTAAGGTTGTGTCTGATCGCAACATCAATCAGCAGATTGTGGTTCCTTCCTTGTGTCCTAATCCTTCTTCCTCGAAGGAATGATTACTTCATAATCTGGATGTGGTTTGGGCTTTAAAATTCTATCTTCAGGCCACGAAGGATTTTAGACAGACTTCAGCTTTGTCGTCTATTCTGGTAAGTGCAGAGGCCAGAAGGCTTCTTCCACTTCCCTATCTTTTTGGTTGAGGAGCATTATTCGCTTAGCATATGAAACAGCGGGACATAAGCCTCCTCAGAGGATTACGGCTCATTCAACTAGAGCTGTGGCTTCATCTTGGGCCTTCAAGAATGAGGCCCCCTATGGAGCAGATTTGTAGGGCGGCTACCTTGTCCTCCTTGCATACTTTTTCAAAGTTTTACAAATTTGACGTTTTTGCTTCGGCTGAAGTAGCTTTTGGGAGAAAGGTTTTGCAGGCTGTGGTGCCCTCAGAATAGGGTTCTGCCTCTTTTACCCTCCCGTTTTCATTCAGTGTCCTCTAGAGCTTGGGTATTTGTTTCCCACAAGTAAGGAATAATGCTGTGGAGAAAACGGGTGGGGGCCGTGGACTCTCCTCATACATATGGAAAGGAAATTATCAGGCAAGCATAATTTGTTTTCCATCTTAATATAAGGAGAGTCCACGGCCCCCACCCGTTTTTTCCGTTGGGCAGACCAAATTTTGTTTTGTTTTGTTCTTCTGGCACCCTTTATACCCTGATATTTCTCCTACTGTTCCTTTTTCCCTCGGCAGAATGACTGGGGGATAAGGGGAGTGGGGGAGGTATTTAAGCCTTTGGCTGGGGTGTCTTTGCCTCCTCCTCCTGGTGGCCAGGTTCTGTATTCCCACAAGTAAGGCATGAAGCCGTGGACTCTCCTCATACAGATGGAAAGGAAATGATCAGGTTAGCATAATTAATACTCATTAATTAATTTAAGTTTTGCTGTAAAAATATAGACTTTACATTAAAATTACATTATTATAATGGAAAATACTCAAATAAACCCTCATCATTGAAAATGGGGGTAAATAGATCATTAGAGATGTTATGGGGCAGAAGTATGCAATCAATTAATAACTTTTTTATTTGTGCTTTCAAAACATGGTTCATCAGGCTTGTAAAACCTAATACACAGGACCACAGTACATTTAATTCATTGTATGTGGTCGTTCCCTTCTCCAAACTGAATATTGCATTGTTTCAACCGTTTTGTCCTAGATTAGCAATAGATCTCTTCTAGCAGCAAATGTGTACTGATGGAGGTGTGAGGACATAAAGTTGGCGATGTTTTTTGTCTTTCTGGTGTTTTTATATATAAAATAACATTGAGTGGGCTAGTAGCTTTTTCTACTACAGGGGTACATACACACTTTGTTTACTAACATTTCTAAACCTCTCCAGCTCTGCAAGTCAGAAAAAAACAATTAAAATATAAATACAGCACAACATTTTACACAAGTTTTTAATTTACTTCTGTTATCTAAGCAGACTAAATACAAGTAAACTGGAAAGTTGTTAATATTGTATGTTATATCGGAGTCCTGAAAGAAATATTTGGGTATTTTATTATTTAAAGGGGCAATCTACTTAGAAAAATGTTATTGTTTAATAACTTATATAATCCTTTTCTTACTTATTCCCCAGTTTTGCATAACCAACACGGTTATATTAATACACTTTTTACCTCTGTGATTATCTTGTATCTAAGCCCCCTTATCTCAGTTCTTTTTACATACTTGCATTTAAGCCAGTTAGTGCTGACTCATGCATAACTCGACAGGAGTGAGCACAATGTTACCTATATGGCCAACATGAAGTAGCAATGTCTAGCTTTGAAAAACTGATAAAATGTACTGAGATAAGAGGTGATATTTAAGATCTTAGAAATAAGCATATGAGCCTACCTAGGTTTAGCTTTCAACAAAGAATACCAAGAGAACAAATCAATTTTGATAATAAGACAATTGGAAAGTTGTTTAAAATTGTATGGCCTATCTGATTCATGAAAGTTTAATTTTGACTTTACTGTCTCTTTTAAAAGGACAGGAAACCCCAACATTTTCTTTCATGGTTTGGATAGAACATACAGTTTGAAACAACTTTACAATTTACTTGTTTTATCAACTTTGCTTCATTATCTTGTAATCCTTTGCTGAAGGAGCAGCATTGCACTGCTGGCAGCTAGCTGAACTAATCTATTTAGCCAACCACAAGAGACAGATGTGTGCGGGCACCAATCAGCAGATAGCTCCCACTAGTGTAGGATATGTGTGTTTTTTTTCTTTTTCAACAAGGGATACCAAAAGAACAAAGCACATTTTAAAAATAGAAGTGAATTTAAAAGTGTCTTCAAATTATATGATTTATCGGCTTCTTGCAAGTTTAATTTGTACTTTCCTATCCCTTTAAACTGGCTTGCTTTTAAGAAAGCTTCTGCAAACATTGTTTTATTTCAACAAACTCTTAAGGAATCTAAACTGTTTAAATAACAATATTTCCCCATAACATTTTGTACTTAAAGGGACATTCTAGCCCAAAACTTTCTTTCATTCTTTAGAAAGAGCATGCTATTTTAAACAGTTTTCTAATTTACTTCTGTTATCTAATTTGCTTCATTCTCGTGATTTACTTGGTTGAAAAGCATATCTAGATATGCTCAGTATCTGCTGATTGGTGACTGCACATAGATGCCTCTTGTTATTGACTCACCCATGTGCATTGCTATTTCTTCAACAAGGGATATCTAAAGAATGAAGCAAATTAGATAATAGAAGTAAATTGGAATGTTGTTTAAAATTGTATTCTCTATCTGAACCATGAAAGAAATATTTTGGGTTTCATGACCCTTTAAATCGTCATAAAAGTGCTAAAAGAAAATGCTCCGATTGGTTGTAGTAATTTTTTATTGCACTACCCACTACGCACGTTTGACCCCTGCAGCTAGGCAGGTTTTCAATAGGGTTGCAACAGCTAATCGGTAAGATTCATCATATAAATAGTTGTCAACAAATCTTATTGATTAGGTGGTCTGCGATTAGTTAGTTGCACGGCACCAGCTGCTTCAATCTGATGAACTCCTGCACATGTTATTGTGCAAAAAATAGTATTTCTTAATTTTATTTCTATCCTATTAATCAGCTAATTATTATCCGATTAATCTGATAGAAAAAAAGGATGAAAAATAATTAATAAATACAATTTGTTTGAAAAATACAATGTGCAGGAGTTCATTGGATTGAAGCAGCTGGTGTCGTGCAACTGACCAACTAATCACAGACCAGCTAATCCAGACATCCTCAAACTTGGCCCTCCAGAGGTTTTGGAACTACATTTCCCATGATGCTCAGCCATCTGATATGCTGGCTGAGCATCATGGGAAATGTAGTTCCAAAACCTTTGGAGGGCTAAGTTTGAGGATGTCTGACCTAATTGATAATAAGATTTTTTACCTCCTATTTTTTTGATCAATCATACTGATTAGTTGTTGCAGCCCTACTTTTCAACAAAGGATACAAAGAGAAAAGCAAATAAGAATTAAATTGAAAAGGTGTTTAAAATGATATTCTCTATCTGAAACAAAAACGTAGTTTTGCAGTTTTTAGGCCCTTTAGTCAGCTTTAGGGCAACAATATGTAACAGATCTAACTGAACACATCTGTTGAGCTAATAAAAAAGCATATTTCAATAGCCACCAATCACAGCTACCTCCCAGTAGTTCATTGCTGCACCTGAGTCTTTCTACATATGGTTTTCATCAAAGAACTAAGTACATTTTTAAATAGAATGTCTCTTATAGGGACAATATAGTCAAAAATTTGTTTCATGATTCAGAGCAATTTTAAACAACTTTTCAAATTACTTCTATTAAATTTGCTTTATTCTCTTGGTATCTTTTGTTGAAGAGTAAACCTAGTAAGGCTCATTGTAAAAAACACTTCTGCCATAGAATCCTCAAGACACGTGTATGCTCCAATAAAAATGGCTATGCTTGCTCTTCAACAGAGGATTCCCAGAGAACGAAGCAGATCTGATAACAGAAGTAAATTGAAAAGAAGTTTAAAATTGTATGTTCTATCAGAATCCTTTCTCTTCTTGTGCACCTTGGGAGTTGTATTGCATTGTGTGAGAGTGGGGATCTTCCATGACATTTATATTAGCCTTCTGAAGACAACATACCACACCAACACACACAATGATATGCCCTCTTTTTAAGGTTTTGTTAAATTAATGGTACGAGGCAATAAAAGGGAAATACAATATGGTTTTCTTTCATGTAATTAACAAGAGTCCATGAGCTAGTGACGTATGGGATATACATTCCTACCAGGAGGGGCAAAGTTTCCCAAACCTTAAAATGCCTATAAATACACCCCTCACCACACCCACAAATCAGTTTTACAAACTTTGCCTCCAAGGGAGGTGGTGAAGTAAGTTTGTGCTAGATTCTACGTTGATATGCGCTCCGCAGCAAGTTGGAGCCCGGTTTTCCTCTCAGCGTGCAGTGAATGTCAGAGGGATGTGAGGAGAGTATTGCCTATTGAATGCAGTGATCTCCTTCTACGGGGTCTATTTCATAAGGTTCACTGTTATCGGTCGTAGAGATTCATCTCTTACCTCCCTTTTCAGATCGACGATATACTCTTATATTTACCATTTCCTCTACTGATTCTCGTTTCAGTACTGGTTTGGCTTTCTACAAACATGTAGATGAGTGTCCTGGGGTAAGTAAGTCTTATTTTCTGTGACACTCTAAGCTATGGTTGGGCACTTTATTTATAAAGTTCTAAATATATGTATTCAAACATTTATTTGCCTTGACTCAGAATGTTCAACTTTCCTTATTTCCAGACAGTCAGTTTCATATTTGGGATTATGCTTTAAATTATCATATTTTGTCTTACCTCAAAAATTTGACTTTTTTCCCTGTGGGCTGTTAGGCTCGCGGGGGCTGAAAATGCTTCATTTTATTGCGTCATTTTTGGCGCGGATTTTTTTGGCGCAAAAATTCATTTCCGTTTCCGGCGTCATACGTGTCGCCGGAAGTTGCGTCATTTTTTGACGTTATTTTGCGCCAAAAATGTCGGCGTTCCGGATGTGGCGTCATTTTTGGCGCCAAAAGCATTTAGGCGCCAAATAATGTGGGCGTCTTATTTGGCGCCAAAAAATATGGGCGTCGCTTTTGTCTCCACATTATTTCAGTCTCATTTTCATTTGCTTCTGGTTGCTAGAAGCTTGATGTTTGGCATTTTTTTTCCCATTCCTGAAACTGTCTTATAAGGAATTTGATCTATTTTGCTTTATATGTTGTTTTTTCTCTTACATATTGCAAGATGTCTCACGTTGCATCTGAGCCAGAAGATACTACAGGAAAACCACTGCCTGCTGGATCTACCAAAGCTAAGTGTATCTGCTGTAAACTTTTGGTAGCTATTTCTCCAGCTGTTGTTTGTATTAATTGTCATGACAAACTTGTTAAAGCAGATAATATTTCCTTTAGTGATGTACCATTGCCTGTTGCAGTTCCCTCAACATCTAAGGTGCAGAATGTTCCTGATAACATAAGAGATTTTGTTTCTGAATCCATAAAGAAGGCTTTGTCTGTTATTTCTCCTTCTAGTAAACGTAAAAAGTCTTTTAAATTTTCTCTCTCTACAGATGAATTTTTAAATGAACACCATCATTCTGATTCTTTGGACTCTTCTAGTTCAGAGGATTCTGTCTCAGAGATTGATGCTGATAAATCTTCATATTTATTTAAGATGGAATTTATTCGCTCTTTACTTAAAGAAGTACTAATTGCTTTAGAAATAGAGGATTCTAGTCCTCTTGATTCTAATTCTATACGTTTGGATAAGGTTTTTAAAGCTCCTGCGGTTATTCCAGAAGTCTTTCCTGTTCCTAATGCTATTTCTGCAGTAATTGCTAAGGAATGGGATAAATTGGGTAATTCATTTACTCCTTCTAAACGTTTTAAGCAATTATATCCTGTTCCGCCTGACAGGTTAGAATTTTGGGACAAAATCCCTAAAGTTGATGGGGCTATTTCTACCCTTGCTAAACGTACTACCATTCCTACGTCAGATGGTACCTCGTTTAAGGATCCTTTAGATAGAAAAATTGAATCTTTTCTAAGAAAAGCTTATCTATGTTCAGGTATTCTTCTTAGACCTGCTATATCATTGGCTGATGTTGCTGCAGCTTCAACTTTTTGGTTGGAAACTCTAGCGCAACAAGTAACAAATCGTGATTCTCATGATATTATTATTCTTCTCCAGCATGCTAATAATTTCATCTGTGATGCCATTTTTGATATTATTAGAGTTGATGTTAGATTTATGTCTCTGGCTATCTTAGCCAGAAGAGCTTTATGGCTTAAGACTTGGAATGCTGATATGGCTTCTAAATCAACTCTACTTTCCATTTCTTTCCAGGGAAACATATTATTTGGTTCTCAGTTGGATTCTATTATTTCAACTGTTACTGGTGGGAAAGGAACTTTTTTACCACAGGATAAAAAATCTAAAGGTAAAAACAGGGCTAACAATCGTTTTCGTTCCTTTCGTTTCAACAAAGAACAAAAGCCTGATCCTTCGTCCTCAGGAGCAGTTTCAGTTTGGAAACCATCTCCAGTCTGGAATAAATCCAATAACAAGTGCATGTAACACCAGAGGGCGCTAATATGATTAAAAATTGTGTATACCCAATTTAAAAAGATTTTTTAAAAACAAATGAACAATGGTATATAGTAATGGATAATGGTACCTCATTAAATAAAATGTCCCAGTTTAAAAGTCCACTAGAAAATGTATAGTCTTATAATTGGACACATAAGTTCAAAATTTTTTCTTGACTGTCGGCAGTGGACTCTCCCTGATTCAGAATCAGGATCCTTCTTTTTCCAAAACGAAGCCAATCTGTGTAGGATTTAAACACAAACAAGATCGACCATTGTGTGTATCCACAGACCCAATATATTTCACACAGCAGTATTCAATTTCCAGGGTACTCACACTTTTGCAGAGCACACCAGTGTGCTTGTGGGAACGGACTGGTTATCAGAGCAAACCAGCTTGCTCTCTCCGGTATGCTCTCTCCTCGCAGGTGTGGATAATGACAGATCCACTGGCGCCTCACAGTAAATCAGTGTACTGAGACTTCACTTAGCAGCGGCTTGGTAATGAGAACCTCACTTGTTAAGGAATGGCAGACAATGATGATAAAAAACAAATCTTTAATCATTAGTAAAACCAAAATCCTTACAATACAAGTGGGTGGACAATGTGTAACAATAAAATTTGCTACGCGTTTCTCGGCTCACTTAGCCTGAGGAAACGGCTAAGTGAGCCGAGAAACGCGTAGCAAATTTTATTGTTACACATTGTCCACCCACTTGTATTGTAAGGATTTTGGTTTTACTAATGATTAAAGATTTGTTTTTTATCATCATTGTCTGCCATTCCTTAACAAGTGAGGTTCTCATTACCAAGCCGCTGCTAAGTGAAGTCTCAGTACACTGATTTACTGTGAGGCGCCAGTGGATCTGTCATTATCCACACCTGCGAGGAGAGAGCATACCGGAGAGAGCAAGCTGGTTTGCTCTGATAACCAGTCCGTTCCCACAAGCACACTGGTGTGCTCTGCAAAAGTGTGAGTACCCTGGAAATTGAATACTGCTGTGTGAAATATATTGGGTCTGTGGATACACACAATGGTCGATCTTGTTTGTGTTTAAATCCTACACAGATTGGCTTCGTTTTGGAAAAAGAAGGATCCTGATTCTGAATCAGGGAGAGTCCACTGCCGACAGTCAAGAAAAAATTTTGAACTTATGTGTCCAATTATAAGACTATACATTTTCTAGTGGACTTTTAAACTGGGACATTTTATTTAATGAGGTACCATTATCCATTACTATATACCATTGTTCATTTGTTTTTAAAAAATCTTTTTAAATTGGGTATACACAATTTTTAATCATATTAGCGCCCTCTGGTGTTACATGCACTTGTTATAGGAGTCTGATTCACTTTACTTTCATAGTATATGTGTTGAGAGGTGCAGCTGTAGTTTTATTATATATATCAGACTGTTAATTATCATTTGTCTGTAAAGGGTTTTTTATATATTTTTTTCGTGTGAAGCCCATATTCATATGGGTTTCTTTGACTAGAGATATTCCTTCTAATTGCACTTTAGCGCCCTCTAGTGATTGTACATCACACATATTTGATCTGGAATAAATCCAAGCCTGCTAGAAAGGCAAAGCCTGCTTCTAAGTTCACATGAAGGTACGGCCCTCATTCCAGTTCAGCTGGTAGGGGGCAGGTTACGTTTTTTCAAAGAAATTTGGATCAAATCTGTTCACAATCTTTGGATTCAGAACATTGTTTCAGAAGGGTACAGAATTGGTTTCAAGATGAGACCTCCTGCAAAGAGATTTTTTCTTTCCCATGTCCCAGTAAATCCAGTGAAAGCTCAAGCATTTCTGAATTGTGTTTCAGATCTAGAGTTGGCTGGAGTAATTATGCCAGTTCCAGTTCCGGAACAGGGGATGGGGTTTTATTCAAATCTCTTCATTGTACCAAAGAAGGAGAATTCCTTCAGACCAGTTCTGGATCTAAAATTATTGAATCGTTATGTAAGGATACCAACGTTCAAGATGGTAACTGTAAGGACTATATTGCCTTTTGTTCAGCAAGGGAATTATATGTCCACAATAGATTTACAGGATGCATATCTGCATATTCCGATTCATCCAGATCATTATCAGTTCCTGAGATTCTCTTTTCTAGACAAGCATTACCAATTTGTGGCTCTACCGTTTGGCCTTGCTACAGCTCCAAGAATTTTCACAAAGATTCTCGGTGCCCTTCTGTCTGTAATCAGAGAACAGGGTATTGTGGTATTTCCTTATTTGGACGATATCTTGGTACTTGCTCCGTCTTTACATTTAGCAGAGTCTCATACGAATCGACTTGTGTTGTTTCTTCAAGATCATGGTTGGAGGATCAATTTACCAAAAAGTTCTTTGATTCCTCAAACAAGGGTAACCTTTCTGGGTTTCCAGATAGATTCAGTGTCCATGACTCTGTCTTTAACAGACAAGAGACGTCTAAAATTGATTACAGCTTGTCGAAACCTTCAGTCACAATCATTCCCTTCGGTAGCCTTATGCATGGAAATTCTAGGTCTTATGACTGCTGCATCGGACGCGATCCCCTTTGCTCGTTTTCACATGCGACCTCTTCAGCTCTGTATGCTGAACCAATGGTGCAGGGATTACACGAAGATATCTCAATTAATATCTTTAAAACCGATTGTTCGACACTCTCTAACGTGGTGGACAAATCACCATCGTTTAATTCAGGGGGCTTCTTTTGTTCTTCCGACCTGGACTGTAATTTCAACAGATGCAAGTCTCACAGGTTGGGGAGCTGTGTGGGGTTCTCTGACGGCACAAGGAGTTTGGGAATCTCAGGAGGTGAGATTACCGATCAATATTTTGGAACTCCGTGCAATTTTCAGAGCTCTTCAGTTTTGGCCTCTTCTGAAGAGAGAATCGTTCATTTGTTTTCAGACAGACAATGTCACAACTGTGGCATACATCAATCATCAAGGAGGGACTCACAGTCCTCTGGCTATGAAAGAAGTATCTCGAATTTTGGTTTGGGCGGAATCCAGCTCCTGTCTAATCTCTGCGGTTCATATCCCAGGTGTAGACAATTGGGAAGCGGATTATCTCAGTCGCCAAACGTTGCATCCGGGCGAATGGTCTCTTCACCCAGAGGTATTTCTTCAGATTGTTCAATTGTGGGGGCTCCCAGAGATAGATCTGATGGCCTCTCATCTAAACAAGAAACTTCCCAGGTATCTGTCCAGATCCCGGGATCCTCAGGCGGAGGCAGTGGATGCATTATCACTTCCTTGGAAGTATCATCCTGCCTATATCTTTCCGCCTCTAGTTCTTCTTCCAAGAGTAATCTCCAAGATTCTGAGGGAATGCTCGTTTGTTCTGCTAATAGCTCCGGCATGGCCTCACAGGTTTTGGTATGCGGATCTTGTCCGGATGGCATCTTGCCAGCCATGGACTCTTCCGTTAAGACCAGACCTTCTGTCACAAGGTCCTTTTTTCCATCCGGATCTGAAATCCTTAAATTTAAAGGTATGGAGATTGAACGCTTGATTCTTGGTCATAGAGGTTTCTCTGACTCCGTGATTAATACTATGTTACAGGCTCGTAAATCTGTATCTCGAGAGATATATTATAGAGTCTGGAAGACTTATATTTCATGGTGTCTTTCTCATTATTTTTCTTGGCATTCTTTTAGAATACCGAGAATTTTACAATTTCTTCAGGATGGTTTGGATAAGGGTTTGTCCGCAAGTTCTTTGAAAGGACAAATCTCTGCTCTTTCTGTTCTTTTTCACAGAAAGATTGCTATTCTTCCTGATATTCATTGTTTTGTACAAGCTTTGGTACGTATAAAACCTGTCATTAAGTCAATTTCTCCTCCTTGGAGTTTGAATTTGGTTCTGGGAGCTCTTCAAGCTCCTCCGTTTGAACCTATGCATTCATTGGACATTAAATTACTTTCTTGGAAAGTTTTGTTCCTTTTGGCCATCTCTTCTGCTAGAAGAGTTTCTGAATTATCTGCTCTTTCGTGTGAGTCTCCTTTTCTGATTTTTCATCAGGATAAGGCGGTGTTGCGAACTTCTTTTGAATTTTTACCTAAAGTTGTGAATTCCAACAACATTAGTAGAGAAATTGTGGTTCCTTCATTATGTCCTAATCCTAAGAATTCTAAGGAGAAATCATTGCATTCTTTGGATGTTGTTAGAGCTTTGAAATATTATGTTGAAGCTACGAAATCTTTCCGTAAGACTTCTAGTCTATTTGTTATCTTTTCCGGTTCTAGGAAAGGCCAGAAAGCTTCTGCCATTTCTTTGGCATCTTGGTTGAAATCTTTAATTCATCTTGCCTATGTTGAGTCGGGTAAAACTCCGCCTCAAAGAATTACAGCTCATTCTACTAGGTCAGTATCTACTTCCTGGGCGTTTAGGAATGAAGCTTCGGTTGACCAGATCTGCAAAGCAGCAACTTGGTCTTCTTTGCATACTTTTACTAAATTCTACCATTTTG
>NC_069501.1:1015251319-1015333819 GCF_027579735.1 Bombina bombina
AACTCTTATAGATTCTGTAGAAATGAAGATTTACCTGACAGAAGACAGGTTAACAAAACTTCAAAATGCATGCCGCGTCCTTCATTCCATTCAACACCCGTCAGTAGCTCAATGCATGGAGGTGATCGGCTTAATGGTAGCGGCAATGGACATAGTACCTTTTGCACGCCTACACCTCAGACCGCTGCAACTATGCATGCTAAGTCAGTGGAATGGGGATTACTCAGATTTGTCCCCTACTCTGAATCTGAATCAAGAGACCAGAAATTCTCTTCTATGGTGGCTTCATCGGCCACACCTGTCCAGGGGAATGCCATTCAGCAGGCCAGACTGGACAATTGTAACAACAGACGCCAGCCTACTAGGTTGGGGCGCTGTCTGGAATTCTCTGAAGGCTCAGGGACTATGGAATCAGGAGGAGAGTCTCCTTCCAATAAACATTCTGGAATTGAGAGCAGTTCTCAATGCCCTTCTGGCTTGGCCCCAGTTAATAACTCGGGGGTTCATCAGGTTTCAGTCGGACAACATCACGACTGTAGCTTACATCAACCATCAGGGAGGGACAAGAAGCTCCCTAGCAATGATGGAAGTATCAAAGATAATTCGCTGGGCAGAGTCTCACTCTTGCCACCTGTCAGCAATCCACATCCCGGGAGTGGAGAACTGGGAGGCGGATTTCTTGAGTCGCCAGACTCTTCATCCGGGGGAGTGGGAACTTCATCCGGAGGTCTTTGCCCAAATACTTCGACGTTGGGGCAAACCAGAGATAGATCTCATGGCGTCTCGCCAGAACGCCAAACTTCCTCGCTACGGGTCCAGATCCAGGGATCCGGGAGCAGTTCTGATAGATGCTTTGACAGCACCTTGGAACTTCAGGATGGCTTATGTGTTTCCACCCTTCCCGCTGCTTCCTCGATTGATTGCCAAAATCAAACAGGAGAGAGCATCAGTAATTCTAATAGCACCTGCTTGGCCACGCAGGACTTGGTATGCAGATCTAGTGGACATGTCATCCTGTCCGCCTTGGTCTCTACCTCTGAGACAGGACCTTCTGATACAGGGTCCATTCAAACATCAAAATCTAACTTCTCTGAAGCTGACTGCTTGGAAATTGAACGCTTGATTTTATCAAAACGTGGTTTTTCTGAGTCGGTTATTGATACCCTGATTCAGGCTAGGAAGCCTGTTACCAGAAGGATTTACCATAAAATATGGCGGAAATACCTATACTGGTGCGAATCCAAAGGTTACTCCTGGAGTAAGGTTAGGATCGCTAGGATATTGTCTTTTCTACAAGAAGGTTTAGAAAAGGGTTTATCAGCTAGTTCATTAAAGGGACAGATTTCAGCTCTGTCCATCTTGTTACACAGACGTCTGTCAGAAAATCCAGACGTCCAGTCCTTTTGTCAGGCTTTAGCTAGGATCAAGCCTGTGTTTAAAGCTGTTGCTCCACCATGGAGTTTAAACTTAGTTCTTAACGTTTTACAGGGTGTTCCGTTTGAACCCCTTCATTCCATTGATATAAAAATGTTATCTTGGAAAGTTCTGTTTTTAATGGCTATTTCCTCGGCTCGAAGAGTCTCTGAGTTATCAGCCTTACATTGTGATTCCCCTTATCTGATTTTTCACTCAGACAAGGTAGTTCTGCGTACTAAACCTGGGTTCTTACCTAAGGTAGTCACTAACAGGAACATCAATCAAGAGATTGTTGTCCCATCCTTGTGTCCAAATCCTTCTTCAAAGAAGGAACGTCTTTTACACAATCTGGATGTAGTTCGTGCCCTCAAGTTCTACTTGCAGGCAACTAAAGATTTTCGCCAAACTTCTTCCTTGTTTGTCGTTTACTCTGGACAGAGGAGAGGTCAAAAAGCTTCTGCTACCTCTCTCTCTTTTTGGCTTCGTAGCATAATACGTTTAGCCTATGAGACTGCTGGACAGCAGCCTCCTGAAAGAATTACAGCTCACTCCACTAGAGCTGTGGCTTCCACTTGGGCCTTTAAGAATGAGGCCTCTGTTGAACAGATTTGCAAGGCTGCAACTTGGTCTTCGCTTCATACTTTTTCCAAATTTTACAAATTTGACACTTTTGCTTCTTCGGAGGCTATTTTTGGGAGAAAGGTTCTTCAGGCAGTGGTTCCTTCTGTATAATGAGCCTGCCTATCCCTCCCGTCATCCGTGTACTTTTGCTTTGGTATTGGTATCCCAGAAGTAATGATGACCCGTGGACTGATCACACATAACAGAAGAAAACATAATTTATGCTTACCTGATAAATTCCTTTCTTCTGTTGTGTGATCAGTCCACGGCCCGCCCTGTTTTAAGGCAGGTAAATATCTTTTAAATTATACTCCAGTCACCACTTCACCCTTGGTTACTCCTTTCTCGTTGTTTCTTGGTCGAATGACTGGGACTGACGTAGAGGGGAGGAGCTATATGCAGCTCTGCTGGGTGAATCCTCTTGCATTTCCTGTTGGGGAGGAGTTATATCCCAGAAGTAATGATGACCCGTGGACTGATCACACAACAGAAGAAAGGAATTTATCAGGTAAGCATAAATTATGTTTTTTCAAATTGACTCTTTTTTAAATCAATAATTAGTACGTCTAGTGACACCAGCGTCACCAGAGTACTACTAAGAGGCGCCTAGGGCAAATATGACACGATATAAAATCTTAAATCTAGTACAATTTAGAGAAAAATTACCATAAATGCTGTAAATGGTAAAGTACTGTACAGAGATAGATATAGCAACAATACTTGGTGACAAATAGGAATCCTAAATCCTAATAGATAGCTGCAAAATTAAAATTAAAAAGGACAGTTCCAAAGTTAAAAAGGACAAGAGGATGATGGTTATATCAATATATAGGAACTATATTAGTCCAGTATATATGGTTAATTTATCAGGTCCAGCAAAGTCCAATTATTATTACCCAGACGATATATATAATAGGCAATGTTTCAAGAAAAGGTGGGCTGCTCCTCCAGAGTGTTGTGCCAGGAACACAGATGGAAAATCTAGGAGAAAATAGATAGAGGGCGCCACATGGTGCAGATCATATGAGATAAGAACAAAACAACAGTATGATCAAAGGAATCCTACTCACAAGTTGTGGCGCACATAAGAGTGCAGTAATCGCAGTCCGGATCCACACGTCGTCCGGTAGACCACAATGGATAGATTTCACCGATGGAGATCCTCGTCTCACCAGGGAGAGTCCAGGGATACCCAAGATAATATAGTAGATGTGGAACAGTGCACCAAAGATCCAACAGGGAGTCCGAAAAAGTGCTTGGGAAGGAGCCAAATGGATGTATCAGGCCAAAGCCCAAAAAAGAAGTATAGTCGGCAGCAGATAGAGAGTTCAAAATATATAAAAATTTAATAACAATAAAAACAGCAACGCGTTTCTCAGTGTAACTGATGAAACAGTGTGTTACACTGAGAAACGCGTTGCTGTTTTTATTATTAAATTTTTATATATTTGGAACTCTATCTGCTGCACTGTTCCACATCTACTATATTATCTTGGGTATCCCTGGACTCTCCCTGGTGAGACGAGGACCTCCATCTGTGAAATCTATCCATTGTGGTCTACCGGACGACGTGTGGTTCCGGACTGCGATTACTGCACTCTTATGTGCGCCACAACTTGTGAGTTGGATTCCTTTGATCATACTGTTGTTTTGTTCTTTTTTAAATCGCAGGCTGTATTGGGCTCGCGAGGGCACAAAATGCCAAAATTTATTGAGTCATTCTTGGCGCCAGATTTTTTTGGCGCAAAAGTTACGTAGCTAGTGACATATGGGATATACAATCCTACCAGGAGGGGCAAAGTTTCCCAAACCTCAAAATGCCTATAAATACACCTCTCAACACACCCACAATTCAGTTTTACAAACTTTGCCTCCTATGGAGGTGGTGAAGTAAGTTTGTGCTAAGATTTCTACGTTGATATGCGCTTCTCAGCATTGTTGAAGCCCGATTCCTCTCAGAGTACAGCGAATGTCAGAGGGACGTGAAGGGATGATTTCCCTAACGGGGGTCTATTTCATAGGTTCTCTGTTATCGGTCGTAGAGATTCATCTACCTCCCTTTTCAGATCGACGATATACTCTCAATTTACCATTACCTCTACTAATAACTGTTTAGTACTGGTTTGGCTATCTGCTATATGTGGATGGGTGTCTTTTGGTAAGTATGTTTTTTATTTCTTAAGACACCTCAGCTATGGTTTGGCACTTTATGCATTTATATAAAGTTCTAAATATATGTATTGTACTTATATTTGCCATGAGTCAGGTTCATGTATTTTCTTCAGCAGACTGTCAGTTTCATATTTGGGAATGTAAACACTTTAAGAAATTCATTTCTTACCTGGGGTTTAGTCTTTTTTCAATTTGGCTACTTTTTGCAATTGCGGGTGTCAGGCCCGCGGGTGCGTCAAATGCTAGACTTTATTGCGTCATTTTTGGCGCAAATTTTTTTTTCCGCGAAAAAATACGTTTATGACGCAACTTCGTCATTTCCGGCGTCATACGTGACGCCGAGATCTTTCACACGGCGGCATCATTAGTGATGCAAGTGTGTCATTTCCGGTCATTTTTGGCGCCAAAAAAAACCCCATTGATTTTTGCCTCCTGCTTTCTTCTCTATCAAGAGGCCTATGCTTTTGCATTTTTTCCCATTCCTGAAACTGTCATTTAAGGAAATAGATAATTTTGCTTTATATGTTGTTTTTTCTCTTACATTGAGCAAGATGTCCCAATCTGATCCTGTCTCTGAAGTTTCTGCTGGAGCATTGCTGCCTGACATTGGTTCTACCAAAGCTAAGTGCATTTGTTGTAAAATTGTAGAAATTATTCCACGAATGTCATTTGTAATAGTTGTCATGATAAACTTTTACATGCAGATAGTGTTTCTATCAGTAATAGTACATTGCCAGTTGCAGTTCCTTCAACTTCTAATGTACATGTTATACCTGTAAATTTTAAAGAATTTGTTTCTGATTCTATTATGAAGGCTTTGTCTGCATTTCCACCTTCTAATAAACGTAAAAGGTCTTTTAAAACTTCTCATTTAGCTGATGAAATTTCAAATGACCAACAACATAATAATTCATCCTCTTCTGATGAGAATCTATCTGAAACAGATGATCCTTCCTCAGATATTGACACTGACAAATCTACTTATTTATTTAAAATAGAGTATATGCGTTCTTTATTAAAAGAAGTGTTAATTACTTTGGATATTGAGGTAACCAGTCCTATTGACGTTCAGTCTAATAAACGTTTAAATGCTGTTTTTAAACCTCCTGTGGTTTCCCCAAGTGTTTTTCCCATTCCTGAGGCTATTTCTGATATGATTTCTAGGGAATGGAATAAGCCAGGTACTTCCTTTATTCCTTCTTCAAGGTTTAAGAGATTGTATCCTTTACCAGCAAAATCTATAGAGTTTTGGGAAAAGATCCCCAAAGTTGATGGGGCTATCTCTACTCTTGCTAAACGTACCACTATTCCTATGGAAGATAGCACTTCCTTTAAGGATCCTTTAGATAGGAAGCTTGAATCTTATCTAAGAAAGGCCTATTTATATTCAGGTCATCTTCTCAGACCTGCTATTTCTTTGGCTGATGTTGCGGCTGCATCAACTTTCTGGTTGGAAAATTTAGCGCAACATGAATTGGATTCTGACATATCTAGCATTGTTCGCTTACTGCAACATGCTAATCCTTTTATTTGTGATGCCATTTTTGATATTATCAAAATTGATGTTAGATCCATGTCTTTAGCTGTATTAGCTAGAAGAGCTTTGTGGCTTAAATCTTGGAGTGCTGATATGACATCTAAATCTAGATTACTATCTCTTTCTTTCCAAGGTAATACTTTATTTGGTTCTCAGTTGGATTCTATTATTTCAAGTATCACTGGAGGAAAAGGAGTTTTTTTGCCTAAGGGTAAAAAACCTAAGGGTAAATCTAAGGCTTCTAACCGTTTTCGTTCCTTTCGTCAGAATAAGGAACAAAAACTCAATCCTCCTCCCAAGGAATCTGCTTCCAGTTGGAAGCCTTCCTCAAATTGGAATAAATCCAAGCCATTTAGAAAACCAAAGTCTGCCCCTAAGTCCACATGAAGGTGCAGCCCTCATTCCAGCTCAGCTGGTAGGGGGCAGATTAAGGTTTTTCAAGGATTTTTGGATAAAATCTGTCCAAAATCATTGTATTCAGAGCATTGTCTCTCAAGGGTATCGAATAGGATTCAAAGTAAGACCTCCTGTGAGAAGATTTTTTTTCTCACACATTCCTGTAAATCCAGTAAAAGCTCAGGCTTTTCTGAAGTGTGTTTCAGACCTGGAGTCTTCAGGGGTAATCATGCCAGTTCCTCCTCAGGAACAAGGTTTGGGGTTTTATTCAAACCTATTCATTGTACCAAAGAAAGAAAATTTGTTCAGACCAGTTCTGGATCTGAAAATTTTGAATCGTTATGTAAGAGTACCAACTTTCAAGATGGTGACTATAAGGACTATTCTGCCTTTTGTTCAGCAAGGACATTATATGTCCACAATAGACTTGCAGGATGCATACCTTCATATTCCGATTCATCCAGAACACTATCAGTTTCTGAGATTCTCTTTTCTAGACAAGCATTACCAATTTGTTGCTCTTCCATTTGGCCTAGCAACAGCTCCAAGAATCTTTTCAAAGGTTCTGGGTGCCCTACTATCTGTAATCAGAGAACAGGGTATTGCGGTGTTTCCTTATTTGGACGATATCTTGGTACTAGCTCAGTCTTTACATACTGCAGAATCTCACACGAATCAACTAGTGTTGTTTCTTCGGAAACATGGTTGGAGGATCAATTTACCAAAAAGTTTCTTGATTCCTCAGACAAGGGTCACCTTTTTAGGCTTCCAGATAGATTCAGTGTCCATGACAGACAAGAGACGTTTAAAATTGGTTGCAGCATGTCAGCTCCTTCAGTCTCAGTCATTCCCTTCAGTGGCTATGTGCATGGAAGTTTTAGGTCTCATGACTGCAGCATCGGACGCGATCCCCTTTGCTCGTTTTCACATGAGACCTCTACAGCTTTGTATGCTGAATCAATGGTGCAGGGATTATACAAAGATATCACAATTAATATCCTTGAATCCCAATGTACGACACTCTCTGACATGGTGGATAGATCACCATTGTTTGGTTGAAGGGGCTCCTTTTGTTCGCCCAACCTGGACTGTGATCACAACAGATGCGAGTCTTTCAGGTTGGGGAGCTGTTTGGGGGTCTCTAACAGCACAAGGGGTTTGGAAATCTCAAGAGGCAAGATTACCAATAAATATTTTAGAACTCCATGCAATTCTCAGGGCTCTTCAGTTCTGGCCTCTACTAAAGAGAGAACCGTTCATTTGTTTTCAGACAGACAATATCACAACTGTGGCTTATGTCAATCATCAGGGTGGGACTCACAGTCCCCAAGCTATGAAAGAAGTATCTCGGATACTTGCTTGGGCGGAATCCAGCTCCTGTCTAATCTCTGCGGTGCATATCCCAGGTGTAGACAATTGGGAGGCGGATTATCTCAGCCGCCAGACTTTACATCCAGGGGAGTGGTCTCTCCATCCAGATGTGTTTTCTCAGATTGTTCAGATGTGGGGTCTTCCAGAGAAAGATCTCATGGCCTCTCATCTAAACAAGAAACTTCCCAGATCCCTTTCCAGGTCCAGGGATGTTCAGGCGGAAGCAGTGGATGCGCTGACACTTCCTTGGTGTTATCAACCTGCTTACATCTTCCTGCCTCTAGTTCTCCTTCCAAGAGTGATCTCCAAAATCATCATGGAACAGTCTTTTGTGTTGCTGGTGGCTCCAGCATGGCCACACAGGTTTTGGTATGCGGATCTGGTTCGGATGTCCAGTTGCCCGCCTTGGCCACTTCCGTTACGGCCGGACCTACTATCTCAAGGTCCGTTTTTCCATCAGGATCTCAAATCATTAAATTTGAAGGTATGGAAATTGAACGCTTAGTTCTAAGTCATAGAGGTTTCTCTGATTCAGTGATTAATACTATGTTACAAGCTCGTAAATCTGTTTCTAGATAGATTTATTATAGAGTTTGGAAGACTTACATTTCATGGTGTTCTTCTCATAAATTCTCCTGGCATTCTTTTAGAATTCCTAGAATTTTGCAGTTTCTTCAGGATGGTTTGGATAAGGGTTTGTCTGCAAGTTCCTTGAAAGGACAAATCTCCGCTCTTTCTGTTTTATTTCACAGAAAGATTGCTATACTTCCTGATATACACTGTTTTGTACAGGTGTTAGTTCATATTAAGCCTGTCATTAAGTCAATTTCTCCTCCTTGGAGTCTTAATTTGGTTCTGAGGGCTTTACAGGCTCCTCCATTTGAACCTATGCATTCTTTGGACATTAAACTACTTTCTTGGAAAGTGTTGTTCCTTTTGGCTATCTCTTCTGCTAGATGAGTTTCTGAGCTATCTGCTCTTTCTTGTGAGTCTCCTTTTCTGATTTTTCATCAGGATAAGGCAGTTTTGCTGACTTCTTTTCAATTTTTACCTAAGGTTGTGAATTCTAACAACATTAGTAGAGAAATTGTTGTCCCTTCTTTATGTCCTAATCCTAAGAATTCTTTGGAGAGATCCTTACATTTGGATGTGGTAAGAGCTTTGAAATATTATGTGGAAGCTACTAAAAATTTCAGGAAGACTTCCAGTTTATTTGTTTTATTTTCTGGTCCTAGGAAAGGTCAGAATGCTTCTGCTATTTCCTTGGCTTCTTGGTTGAAACTTTTGATTCATCAAGTTTATTTGGCGTTGGGTCAAACCCCGCCTCAGAGAATTACAGCTCATTCTACTAGATCAGTCTCCACTTAATGGGCTTTTAAGAATGAAGCTTCAGTTGATCAGATTTGCAAAGCAGCAACTTGGTCCTCTTTGCATACATTTCCTAAATTCTACCATTTTGATGTATTTGCTTCTTCGGAAGCAGTTTTTGGTAGAAAAGTTCTTCAGGCAGCTGTTTCAGTTTGATTCTTTTGCTTTTGATTATTTTTTCAGCGGAATATGGCTTTTTTTATTTTGTTCCCTCCCTCTCTAGTGACTCTTGAGTGGAAGACTCCGCACCTTGGGTATTGATATCCCATACGTCACTAGCTCATGGACTCTTGCCAATTACATGAAAGAAAACATAATTTCTTCTGTTAATTGTAGTCAGTCCACGGGTCATCCATTACTTATGGGATTATAACTCCTCCCTAACAGGAAGTGCAAGAGGATCACCCAAGCAGAGCTGCTATATAGCTCCTCCCCTCTACGTCATACCCAGTCATTCTCTTGCACCTAACTAATAGATAGGACGTGTGAGAGGACTGTGGTTGTTAAATTTAGTTTTTATTTCTTCAATCAAAAGTTTATTTTAAACGGCACCGGAGTGTGTTGTTTTTTCTCAGGCAGCATTAGAAGAAGAATCTACCTGAGTTTGTGTATGATCTTAGCGGACGTAACTAAGATCCATTTGCTGTTCTCGGCCATTCTGAGGAGCGAGGTAACTTCAGAACAGGGGACAGCGGGCAGGGTTCACCTGCAAGGAGGTATGTTGCAGTATATTATTTTCTAAGGAATGGAATTGACTGAGAAAATACTGCTAATACCGATGTAATGTAAGTACAGCCTTAAATGCAGTAGTAGCAACTGGTATCAGGCTGATATGTATGTATGTTTACACTGAAGTATTTCTGGGGAATGGCACTTCACGAAGAAAATACTGTATACATATAACTTATAGCCTATTCTGCAGTGAGAGCGGCTAGCAGCAGGCTTTTTAATAACATTTCATAATTTTATATTTAAAACGTTTACTGGCATGTTAATCGTTTTTTTTTTTTTTTTTGTTTTTTTTCTCTGAGGTACTTGGTGAAAAATTTTTATGGGCATTATTTTCCACATGGCTGTCGTTTGTTATGAATTAAATCAGTTTACTGAGCTTCCCCACTGTTGTATTATGAGTGGGAGGGGCCTATTTTGGCGCTTTATTGCGCAGTAGAAATTCAGTCACAGTCTGCCTTTTTCTCCCTGCATGATCCAGGACGTCTCTACAGAGCTCAGGGGTCTCCAAAACTAGTTTTGAGGGAGGTAATCACTCACAGCAGACCTGTGAGACTGTGCTTTGACTGTGATAAAAACGTTTATATTTTCAATTGTTATCCGTTTTTTGGTATTAGGGGGTTAATCATCCATTTGCTAGTTGGTGCAATCCTTTGCTAACTTAATGCATTTACTGTGAAAATTTGGTTGCTATAACTAATCCGGTTCATTGTTATTTCAACTGTGACAGTTTTGTGTGCTTCTTAAAGGCACAGTAACGTTTTTTATATTGCTTGTAAATTTATTTGAAAAGTATTTTCCAAGCTTGCTAGTCTAATTGCTAGTTTGTTTAAACATGTCTGACACAGAGGAATCTCTTTGTGCAATATGTTCAAAGGCCAATGTGGAGCCCAATAGAAATTTGTGTACTAATTGCATTGATGCTACTTTAAATAAAAGCCAATCTGTACATGTCAAGAAAATTTCACCAGACAACGAGGGGGAAGTTATGCCGACTAACTCTCCTCACGTGTCAGTACCTGCATCTCCCGCTCAGGAGGTGCGTGATATTGTGGCGCCAAGTACATCAGGGCGGCCCTTACAAATCACTTTGCAAGACATGGCTAATGTTATGACTGAAGTTTTATCTAAATTGCCAGAACTTAGAGGTAAACGCGACCACTCTGGGGTGAGAACAGAGTACGCTGATAATGTTAGAGCCATGTCTGATACTGCGTCACAATTGGCAGAACATGAAGACGGAGAGCTTCATTCTGTGGGTGACGGATCTGATCCAAATAAACTGGACTCAGACATTTCAAATTTTAAATTTAAGCTTGAGAACCTCCGTGTATTATTAGGGGAGGTATTAGCGGCTCTGAATGATTGTAACACGGTTGCAATCCCAGAGAAATTATGTAGGCTGGATAGATACTATGCGGTACCGGCGTGTACTGACGTTTTTCCTATACCTAAGAGGCTTACAGAGATTATTACCAAGGAGTGGGATAGGCCCGGTGTACCCTTTTACCCCCCTCCTATATTTAGAAAAATGTTTCCAATAGACGCCACCACACGGGACTTATGGCAGACGGTCCCTAAGGTGGAGGGAGCAGTTTCTACTCTGGCTAAGCGTACCACTATCCCGGTGGAGGATAGCTGTGCTTTTTCAGATCCAATGGATAAAAAGTTAGAGGGTTACCTTAAGAAAATGTTTACTCAACAAGGCTTTATATTACAACCCCTCGCATGCATTGCGCCTGTCACGGCTGCGGCGGCATTCTGGTTTGAGTCTCTAGAAGAGACCATTAGCTCAGTTCCATTGGATGAAATTATAGACAAGCTTAGAGTCCTTAAGCTAGCTAATTCATTTATTTCTGATGCCGTAGTACACTTAACTAAGCTTACGGCTAAGAACTCCGGATTCGCCATTCAGGCGCGCAGAGCGCTGTGGCTTAAATCCTGGTCAGCCGATGTGACTTCTAAATCTAAATTGCTTAACATACCTTTCAAAGGGCAGACATTATTCGGGCCCGGTTTGAAAGAAATTATCGCTGACATTACTGGAGGTAAGGGCCATGCCCTGCCTCAAGACAGAGCCAAACCAAGGGCTAGACAGTCTAATTTTCGTGCCTTTCGTAACTTCAAGGCAGGAGCAGCATCAACTTCCTCCGCTCCAAAACAGGAAGGAACTGTTGCTCGCTACAGACAGGGCTGGAAACCTAACCAGACCTGGAACAAGGGCAAGCAGGCCAGAAAACCTGCTGCTGCCCCTAAGACAGCATGAAGTGAGGGCCCCCAATCCGGAAACGGATCTAGTGGGGGGCAGACTTTCTCTCTTCGCCCAGGCTTGGGCAAGAGATGTCCAGGATCCCTGGGCGTTAGAGATCATATCTCAGGGATATCTTCTGGACTTCAAAGCTTCTCCTCCAAAAGGGAGATTTCATCTTTCAAGGTTGTCAACAAACCAGATAAAGAAAGAGGCGTTTCTACGCTGTGTACAAGATCTTTTACTAATGGGAGTGATCCACCCGGTTCCGCGGTCGGAACACGGACAAGGGTTTTACTCAAATCTGTTTGTGGTTCCCAAGAAAGAAGGAACCTTCAGACCAATCCTGGATTTAAAGATCCTAAACAAATTCCTAAGAGTTCCATCGTTCAAAATGGAAACTATTCGGACAATCCTACCCATGATCCAAAAGGGTCAGTACATGACCACTGTGGATTTAAAGGATGCCTACCTTCACATACCGATTCACAAAGACCATTACCGGTACCTAAGGTTTGCCTTCCTAGACAGGCATTACCAGTTTGTAGCTCTTCCCTTCGGGTTAGCTACTGCTCCAAGAATCTTTACAAAGGTTCTGGGTTCTCTTCTGGCGGTACTAAGACCGCGAGGAATATCGGTAGCTCCGTACCTAGACGACATTCTGATACAAGCGTCAAGTTTCCAAACTGCCAAGTCTCATACAGAGTTAGTACTGGCATTTATAAGGTCACATGGGTGGAAAGTGAACGAAGAAAAGAGTTCTCTATTGCCACTCACAAGAGTTCCCTTCTTAGGGACTCTTATAGATTCTGTAGAAATGAAAATTTACCTGACAGAGGACAGGTTAACAAAACTCCTAAATGCTTGCCGTGTCCTTCATTCCATTCCACACCCGTCAGTGGCTCAATGTATGGAGGTAATCGGCTTAATGGTAGCGGCAATGGACATAGTACCCTTTGCACGCCTGCATCTCAGACCACTGCAATTGTGCATGCTAAGTCAGTGGAATGGGGATTACTCAGATTTGTCCCCTATGCTGAATCTGGATCAAGAGACCAGAAATTCTCTTCTATGGTGGCTTTCGGCCACATCTGTCCAAGGGGATGCCCTTCAGCAGGCCAGATTGGACGATTGTAACAACAGACGCCAGCCTGCTAGGTTGGGGCGCTGTCTGGAATTCCCTGAAGACTCAGGGATCATGGACTCAGGAGGAGAGTCTCCTTCCCATAAATATTCTGGAATTAAGAGCAGTTTTCAATGCCCTTCTGGCTTGGCCTCAGTTAGCAACTCTGAGGTTCATCAGGTTTCAGTCGGACAACATCACGACTGTGGCTTACATCAACCATCAGGGAGGGACAAGGAGTCCCCTAGCGATGATGGAAGTCTCAAAGATAATTCACTGGGCAGAGTCTCACTCTTGCCACCTATCAGCGATCCACATCCCAGGCGTGGAGAACTGGAGGCGGATTTTCTAAGTCGCCAGACTTTTCATCCGGGGGAGTGGGAACTTCATCCGGAGGTCTTCTGGATCTCATGGCGTCTCGCCAGAACGCCAAGCTTTCTTGTTACGGATCCAGGTCCAGGGACCCGGGAGCGGTTCTGATAGATGCGCTGACAGCACCTTGGGCCTTCAACATGGCTTATGTGTTTCCACCCTTCCCGATGCTTCCTCGATTGATTGCCAGGATCAAACAGGAGAGAGCATCGGTGATTCTAATAGTGCCTGCGTGGCCACGCAGGACCTGGTATGCAGATCTAGTGGACATGTCATCCTGTCCACCATGGTCTCTGCCTCTGAGACAGGACCTTCTGATTCAGGGTCCTTTCAAACATCCAAATCTAATTTCTCTGAGGCTGACTGCATGGAGATTGAACGCTTGATTTTATCAAAGCGTGGTTTTTCGGAGTCAGTAATTGATACCTTAATACAGGCAAGGAAACCTGTTACCAGGAAAATTTACCATAAAATATGGCGTAAATATTTACATTGGTGTGAATCCAAGAGTTACTCATGGAGTAAGGTTAGGATTCCTAGGATATTGTCTTTTCTACAAGAAGGTTTAGAAAAGGGTTTATCTGCTAGTTCTTTAAAGGGACAGATCTCAGCTCTGTCCATCCTTTTACACAAACGTCTGTCAGAAGTTCCAGACGTTCAGGCTTTTTGTCAGGCTTTGGCCAGGATTAAACCTGTGTTTAAGACTGTTGCTCCGCCGTGGAGCTTAAACTTAGTTCTTAACGTTTTACAGGGTGTTCCGTTTGAACCCCTTCATTCCATTGATATCAAGCTGTTATCTTGGAAAGTTCTGTTTTTAATGGCTATTTCCTCGGCTCGAAGAGTCTCTGAGTTATCGGCCTTTCATTGTGATTCTCCTTATCTGATTTTTCATTCAGACAAGGTAGTTCTGCGTACTAAACCTGGGTTCTTACCTAAGGTAGTCACTAACAGGAATATCAATCAAGAGATTGTTGTTCCATCATTGTGCCCTAACCCTTCTTCAAAGAAGGAGCGACTTCTGCACAATCTGGACGTAGTCCGCGCCCTGAAATTTTATTTACAGGCAACTAAAGATTTTCGCCAAACTTCTTCCCTGTTTGTCGTTTATTCTGGACAGAGGAGAGGTCAAAAAGCTTCTGCTACCTCTCTCTCTTTCTGGCTTCGTAGCATAATACGTTTAGCCTATGAGACTGCTGGACAGCAGCCTCCTGAAAGAATTACAGCTCATTCTACTAGAGCTGTGGCTTCCACTTGGGCCTTTAAGAATGAGGCCTCTGTTGAACAGATTTGCAAGGCTGCAACTTGGTCTTCACTTCACACTTTTTCCAAATTTTACAAATTTGACACTTTTGCTTCTTCGGAGGCTGTTTTTGGGAGAAAGGTTCTTCAGGCAGTGGTTCCTTCCGTGTAAAGATCCTGCCTGTCCCTCCCGTCATCCGTGTACTTTTAGCTTTGGTATTGGTATCCCATAAGTAATGGATGACCCGTGGACTGACTACACTTAACAGGAGAAAACAAAATTTATGCTTACCTGATGATAAATTCCTTTCTCCTGTAGTGTAGTCAGTCCACGGCCCGCCCTGTTTTTATGGCAGGTCTAAAATTTTAAATTAAACTCCAGTCACCACTGCACCCTATAGTTTCTCCTTTCTCGTTTGGTTTCGGTCGAATGACTGGGTATGACGTAGAGGGGAGGAGCTATATAGCAGCTCTGCTTGGGTGATCCTCTTGCACTTCCTGTTAGGGAGGAGTTATAATCCCATAAGTAATGGATGACCCGTGGACTGACTACACTACAGGAGAAAGGAATTTATCAGGTAAGCATAAATTTTGTTTTATGTAAGAACTTACCTGATAAATTCATTTCTTTCATATTGGCAAGAGTCCATGAGGCCCACCCTTTTTATGGTGGTTATGATTTTTTGTATAAAGCACAATTATTTCCAAATTTCCTTTGTTGATGCTTTCTACTCCTTTCTTTATCACCCCACTGCTTGGCTATTCGTTAAACTGAATTGTGGGTGTGGTGAGGGGTGTATTTATAGGCATTTTGAGGTTTGGGAAACTTTGCCCCTCCTGGTAGGATTGTATATCCCATATGTCACTAGCTCATGGACTCTTGCCAATATGAAAGAAATTAATTTATCAGGTAAGTGCTTACATAAATTATGTTTTCCGGCATCTTAGTTGGCGCTGAGTCCTTCACGAGGTTGCGTCATCTATGACACTAGTGTTCGTTTCCGGACGTTTTTGGAGCCAAAAAATATTTTTCTGTTTGTGGTGCGTCATACTTTTGCCTCTGGCCTTTTTTTCTATGTCAGAAGTCTATGCTGTTTGCATTTTTTCCCATTCCTGAAACTGTCATAAGGAAATTTTGCTTTATATGTTTTTCTCTTACATTTGATGTCTCAATCTGTTCCTGTCTCAGAAAAACACTGTTGGAATCCTGCTGACTGATATCAGTTCTATCAAAGCTAAGTACATTTATTGTAATGTTATGGAGATGATATCTTCAGCTGTGGTTTGTAATAAGTTATCATGATAAACTTTTACATGCAGAGATTATGTCCATCAGTAATAATGCATTGCCTGTTTCTTTTCTTTTAACATCTAATGTACAAGATATACATGTGAATTTATAAGAATATTTTTCTGATTCTATTCAGAAGGCTTTGTCTGCCATCCCGCCTTCTAATAAATGTAAAGGTCTTTTTTAAACTTCTCATAAGTTGATGAAATTTCAAATGACTGACAACATACTGAATTATCCTTCTCTGATGAGGATCTATCTGATTCAGAAGATCCTTCATCAGATATTGACACTAACAAATCTACTTATTTATTTAAAATGGAGTACATTTGTTCTTTGTTGAAGAAGTGTTGATTATATTGGATATTGAGGAGACTAGTCCTCTTGATTTTAAAGCTAGTAAGCATTTAAATTCTGTTTATAAACCTCCTGTGGTTATTACAGAGGTTTTTCCAGTTCCTGATGCTATTTCTGATATGATTTCTAAGGAATGGAATAGGCCTGGTACTACTTTTAGTCCTTCTTTAAGGTTTTAAAAATTGTATCCTTTGCCAGCAGTTAGATTGGAGTTTTGGGAAAAGATCCCCAAAGTTGGGGCTATCTCTACTCTTGCTACTATTCCTATGGAAAATAGTATTTATTTTAAAAGATCCTTCAGATAGGAAACTTGTATCATCTAAGGAAAGTTAATTTACTTTTCTTAGGCCTGCAATTTCTTTGGCTGATGATGCAGTTGCTCCAACTTTTTGGTTGGAAATTTTAGCGCAGCAAGTATCAGATCATGATTTGTCTAGCATTGTTAACTTGATTCAACATGCTAATAATTTCATTTGTGATGCCATTTTCTGATATTATCCAAAGTAATAAATTATTTCATTCACAGTTGGATTCAATACTTTCAACTGTTACTGTGGGGAAGGGAGGTTTTTTTTTGCCTCAAGATTAAGTTCTAAGGGTAAATTTTAAGCTGCTTCCGTTTTCGTTCTTAATAAGGAACTGAAACCTAACTCTTCCCCAAGGAATTTGTTTCCAATTGGAAGCCTTTGTTAAATTGAAATAAATTCGAGCCATTTAAGAGATCAAAGCCAGCCCCCAAGTCCGCATGAAGGTGCAGCCCTTATTCCAGCTCATCTGGTAGGGGATAGATTAAGCTTTTTCTAAGTTATTTGAATCAATTCGGTCCAAAGTCTTTAGATTCAGAATATTGTTTCTCAGGGGTACAGAATAGGATTCAGAGTAAGGCCACCTGTTAGAAGTTTTTTCTCTCACGCATTCCAGCAATCCCAGTAAAGGCTCAGACTTTTCTGAAGTGTGTTTCAGACCTGGAGTTATCTGGGGTAATCATGCCAGTTCCTTTTCAGGAACGGGGTCTGGGATTTTATTCAAAACTATTCATTGTCCCAAATAAATAAAATTAAATTTTGAATTGACATGTAAGAGTACCATCTTTCAGAATGGTGACTATAAGGTCTATTCTGCCTTTTGTTCAGCAAGGGCATTATATGCCACAATAGACTTACAGGATGCATATCTTCATATTCTGTTTCATCCAGATTATTATCGGTTTCAGTTTCTCTTTTTTAGACAAGAATTACCAATTTGTTGCTCTTCCTTTCTGGTCTAGCGACAGCTCTAGAAATCTTTTCAAAGGTTCTCAGTGTTTCCTTATTTGGACGATATCTTGGTACTTGCTCAGTCTTTACGTTCTGCAGAATCTCATACAAATCAACTTCTGTTTTCTTCAAAGACATGGTTGGAGAATCAATTTACCAAAACGTTCCTTGATCACAACAGATTCAGAGTCTTTTCAGGTTGGGGAGCTGTTTGGGGATCTCTGATAGCACAAGGGGTTTGGAAATCTCAAGAGGCGAGATTACCAATAAATATTGGAACTCCATGCAAATTTCAGGGCTCTTCGGGCTTGGCCCCTGTTGAAGAGAAGTTCATTCAATTGCTTTCAAGACAGATAATATCACAGCTGTGGCATATGTCAATCATCAGGGTGGGACTCACAGTCCCCTAGCTATGAAAGAAGTATCTCTAATACTATTTGGGCGGAATACAGCTCTTGTCTAATTTCTGTGGTTCATATCCCAGGGGTAGACAATTGGGGAGCGGATTATTTCAACCGTCAGACTTTACATCCAGGAGAGTGGTCTCT
This sequence comes from Bombina bombina, assembly GCF_027579735.1. NCBI lineage: Eukaryota > Metazoa > Chordata > Amphibia > Anura > Bombinatoridae > Bombina > Bombina bombina. Next base: position 1,015,269,364 of record NC_069501.1, read on the forward strand.
CCATCCAGATGTGTTTTCTCAGATTGTTCAGATGTGGTGTCTTTCAGAAATAGATCTGATGGTTTCTCATCTAAACAAGAAGACTTCCCAGGTACCTGTCCAGATCCAGGGATCTTCAGGCGGCAGCAGTGGATACGTTGTCACTTTCTTGGTGCTACCAACCTGCTTATATTTTCCGCCTCTAGTTCTTCTTCCAAGAGTGATATCCATAATCATCATGGAACAGTCATTTGTTTTGCTGGTAGTTCCAGCATGGCCTCACAGGTTTTGATATGCGGATTTTTTTTTGGACCTCTTCCATTAAGGTCGAATTTTCTGTCTCAAGGTTCGTTTTTTCCATCAGGATTTCAAATCATTAAATTTGAAGGTATGGAAATTAAACGCCTAGTGCTTAGTCATAGAGGTTTCTCTGACTCGGTGATTAATACTATGTTACAGGCTCGTAAATCTATTTTTAGAAAGATTTATTATCGAGTTTGAAAGACTTATTTGCATGGTGTTCTTCTCATAAGTTCACTTGGCATTCTTTCAGAATTCCTAGATTTTTACAATTTCTTCAGGATGGTTTAAATAGAGGTTTCTCTTGTAAGGTGTATCCAGTCCACGGATTCATCCATTACTTGTGTGATATTCTCCTTCCCAACAGGAAGCTGCAAGAGGATCACCCACAGCAGAGCTGTCTATATAGCTCCTCCCCTAACTGCCACCTCCCAGTCATTCTTTTGCAGCTCTCGACAAGGGAAGTAGCTAGAGAGATGTGGTGCATTAATGTAGTTTATCTTCAATCAAAAGTTTATTATTTTCAAATGGTACCGGAGTTGTACTATTTTAGCCTCAGGCAGAAAGTTGAAGAAGAGTCTGCCTGTGGTTTTTTGATGATCTTAGCGGTTTGTAACTAAGGTCCACTGCTGTTCTCACACATAACTGAAGAGATGGGTAACTTCAGCTGGGGGAATAGCGTGCAGGGTCTCCTGCTCTGAGGTATGTGCAGTTTTAAATTTTTCTAGAGAGATGATAAGCTAGAAAATGCTGACAATACCGGATTTATTTAAGGTAAGCCTGATTACAGTGATTTAATAACGACTGGTATCATGCTTGCTGTTAAGGGTAATATTTTTGTTATTTACTCTCATTACTGAATAGATATAACGTTTGCTTGAGGTATATAAACATTTATTACAAATTGGTGATAAAACTTTATTCTAGGGCCCAGTTTTTCCACATGGCTGACTAGATTCTGCCTAGGGATAGTTTTTTAAGGCCCTCTCACTGTGAGTACAGGTTGGGAGGGGCCTATTTTCGCGCCTAAATTGTGCAGTAGTTTTTGCAGCTTGAGACATCCAGCTTCCCTGAAGGAGTCCCCTGAACATATAGGACCTCTCTAAAGGGTTTTTGTGCCTTCCAAAGTCTTTGTATGGGCAGGTAGGAGCCACAGTAGAGCTGTTGCAGTTAGTTGTGACTGTTTAAAAACGTTTATATCGTTTTTTTTATCCGGTTTTGAAACTAAGGAGTTAATCATCCATTTGCAGGTGGGTGCAATGCTATTTCAGTCTATTATACACACTGTAAAAAATTCGTAAAATGTACTGCTTTTTTCACTGTTTTGCAGTTTCTGTCATTGTTTTTTTCTCTTAAAGGCACAGTACCGTTTTTATTTTTTGCTTGTTCACAGTTATTAAAGTGTTTTCCAAGCTTGCTGGTCTCATTACTAGTCTGTTTAAACATGTGTGACATAGAGGAAACTCATTGTTCATTATGTTTAGAAGCCATTGTGGAACCCCCTCTTAGAATGTGTACCAAATGCACTGATTTTACTATAGATTACAAAGACTATATTCTGGCTTTAAAAAATTTATCACCAGAAGAAATTGACAAGGAGGAAGTTATGCCGACTAACTCTCCCCATGTGTCAGAACCTATAAATCCCGCTCAGGGGACGCCAAGTACATCTAGCGCGCCCATTGCGTATACCTTGCAAGACATGGCGGCAGTTATGAATCATACCCTTACAGAGGTATTATCTAAACTGCCAGGATTGCAAGGAAAGCGAGACAGCTCTGGGACTAGAATAAATACAGAGCTCTCTGACGCTTTAGTGGCTATGTCTGATACACCCTCACAATGTGCTGAAGCGGCGGAGCTTCAATCTGTGGGTGATTTTTCTGATTCAGGGAAGATACTTCAACCTGATTCTGATATGTCTATATTTAAATTTAAGCTTGAGCACTTCCGCATATTGCTCAGGGAGGTCTTAGCAACTCTGGACGACTGTGACACTATTGTAGTCCCAGAGAAATTATGTAGATTGGATGTTTTTCCAATTCCTAAGAGGTTTTCTGTAATTATTACTAAGGAATGGGATAGACCAGGTGTACCGTTCTCTCCCACTCCTGTTTTTAAAAAGATGTTTCCTCTAGACGCCGCTATACGGGACTTATGGCAGACGGTCCCTAAGGTGGAGGGAGCAGTTTCTACTCTAGCTAAGCGTACCACTATCCCTGTCGAGGACAGTTGTGCTTTTCTAGATCCAATGGATAAAAAATTAGAGGGTTACCTTAAGAAATGTTTTATTCAACAAGGTTTTATTCTCCAGCCTCTTGCATGCATTGCCCCAGTCACTGCTGCCGCAGCTTTCTGGTTTGAGTCCCTAGAGGAGGCTCTAAAAGTTGAAACCCCGTTGGAAGATATTATTGACAAGCTTAGGGCCCTTAAGCTAGCCAATTCATTTGTTTCTGATGCCGTTGTTAATTTAACCAAGCAAACGGCTAAAAATTCAGGTTTTGCTATTCAGGCGCGTAGGGCGCTATGGCTTAAATCCTGGTCAGGTGACGTGACTTCAAAGTCTAAACTTCCCTTCAAAGGACAGACCCTATTCGGGCCTGGACTGAAGGAGATCATTTCTGACATCACTGGAGGAAAAGGTCACGCCCTTCCTCAAGAAAGGTCCAACAAATTAAGGACCAAACAGTCTAGTTTCCGGCCCTTTCGAAACTTCAAGAGTGGCGCAGCATCAACTTCCTCTAACACAAAACAAGAGGGAACTTTTGCCCAGTCTAAGCCAGTCTGGAGACCTAACCAGGCTTGGAACAAGGGGAAACAGGCCAAAAAGCCTGCTGCTGCCTCTAAGACAGCATGAAGGAGCAGCCCCCGATCCGGAAATGGATCTAGTAGGGGGCAGACTCTCTCTCTTCGCCCAGGCTTGGGCAAGAGATGTCCAGGATCCCTCGGCATTGGAAATTGTGTCCAAGGGTTATCTTCTGGAATTCAAAACCTCTCCCCCAAAAGGGAGATTTCATCTCTCACTTTTATCTGCAAACCAGATAAAGGACGAGGCGTTCTTACATTGTGTTCAAGGCCTTCTAATTATGGGAGTGATCCACCCAGTTCCGCAGGAGGAACAGGGTCAGGGCTTCTATTCAAATATGTTTGTAGTTCCCAAGAAAGAGGGAACATTCAGACCAATCTTAGATCACAAGATCTTAAACAAATTTCTCACAGTTCCATCCTTCAAGATGGAGACTATTCGAACCATCCTTCCTATGATCCAGGAGGGCCAATATATGACTACCGTAGACCTAAAGGATGCTTATCTTCACATTCCGATACACAAAGATCATCATCGTTTTCTCAGGTTTGCCTTTCGAGACAGGCACTACCAGTTTGTGGCTCTTCCCTTCGGGTTGGCCACGGCACCAAGAATCTTTAAAAAGGTTCTAGGGTCCCTTCTAGCGGTCCTAAGGCCGCGGGGTATAGCAGTGTAGCCCCTTAGTTAGACGACATTCTGAAACAGGCGTCGACTTTTCAAGTTGCCAGGTCCCACACGGACATTGTTCTGGCATTTCTGAGGTCCCATGGGTGGAAGGTGAACGAAGAAAAGAGCTCTCTATCACCTCTAACAAAAGTTTAATTCCTAGGGACTCTGATAGATTCGGTAGAAATGAAGATTTACCTAACGAAGGCCAGATTGTCAAAACTTCTAGACTCTTGACGTGTTCTTTATTCCACTTCTCGTCCTTAAGTGGCTCAGTGTATGGAAGTAATCTGTTTAATGGTAGCGGCAATGGACATAGTACCGTTTGCCCGCCTACATCTCAGACCGCTGCAACTTTGCATGCTCAGTCAGTGGAATGGAGATTACACAGATTTGTCCCCTCTACTAAATCTGGATGAAGAAACCAGGGATTCTCTTCTCTGGTGGCTATCTCAGGTCCATCTGTCCAAGGGGATGAGCTTCCGCAGGCCAGATTGGACTATAGTAACGACAGATGCCAGCCTTCTGGGCTGGGGTGCAGTCTGGAACTCCCTGAAGGCTCAGGGCTCGTGGACTCAGGAGGAGGCTCTCCTTCCAGTAAACATTCTGGAATTAAGAGCGATATTCAATGCTCTTCAGGCTTGGCCTCAGCTTGCTGCGGTCAGGTTCATCAGATTTCAGTCGGACAACATCACGACTGTAGCCTATATCAACCATCAGGGGGGAACAAGGAGCCCCCTGGCAATGTTGGAGGTTTCAAAGATAATTCTATGGGCAGAGGTTCACTCTTGCCATCTCTCAGCTATCCATATCCCAGGAGTAGAGAACTGGGAGGCGGATTTTCTAAGTCGGCAGACTTTTCATCCAGGGGAGTGGGAACTTCATCCGGAGGTATTTGCCCAGCTGATTCAACTATGGGGCAAACCAGAACTGGATCTCATGGCATCTCGTCAGAACGCCAAACTTCCTTATTACGGGTCCAGGTCAAGGGATCCCCAGGCAGCGCTGGTCCTTCAGCCTGGCTTATGTGTTTCCACCGTTTCCTCTGCTCCCTCGGCTGATTGCCAAGATCAAGCAGGAGAGAGCTTCAGTGATTTTGATTGCTCCTGCGTGGCCACGCAGGACTTGGTATGCAGATCTGGTGGACATGTCATCCTTTCCACCATGGACTCTGCCGCTGAGGCAGGACCTTCTACTTCAAGGTCCCTTCAAAGATCCAAATCTATCATAAGATATGGTGTAAATATCCTCATTGGTGTGAATCCAAGGGTTACTCATGGAGTAAAGTCAGGATTCCCAGGATATTGTCTTTTCTCCATGAAGGATTGGAGAAGGGATTGTCAGCTAGTTCCTTAAAGGGACAGATTTCTGCTCTGTCTATTCTTTTGCACAAGCGTCTGGCGGATGTTCCAGACGTTCAGGCGTTTTGTCAGGCTTTAGTTAGAATCAAGCCTGTGTTTAAACCTGTTGCTCTGCCATGGAGTTTAAATTTAGTTCTTAAAGTTCTTCAAGGGGTTCTGTTTGAACCTCTGCATTCCATAGATATCAAGCTTTTATCTTGGAAAGTTCTGTTCTTGGTAGCTATCTCTTCGGCTCGAAGAGTTTCAGAGTTATCTGCCTTGCAGTGTGATTCCCCTTATCTGATCTTCCATGCAGATAAGGTAGTGTTGCGTACCAAACCTGGGTTTCTTCCTAAGGTGGTATCTAATAAGAATATCAATCAGGAGATTGTTGTTCCGTCACTGTGTCCTAATCCTTCTTCAAAGAAGGAACGTCTATTACACAATCTTGACGTGGTTCGTGCTTTAAAGTTTTATTTACAAGCTACTAAAGATTTTCGTCAACCATCTGCATTGTTTGTTGTCTACTCTGGACAGAGGAAAGGCCAAAAGGCTTCAGCAACTTCTCTTTCCTTTTGGTTAAGAAGTATAATCCGCTTAGCTTATGAGACTGCTGGCCAGCAGCCTCCTGTAAGAATTACAGCTCATTCCACTAGAGCAGTGGCTTCCACATGGGCTTTTAAAAATGAGGCTTCTGTTGAACAGATTTGTAAGGTGGCGACTTGGTCTTCGCTTCATACTTTTTCTAAATTCTACAAATTTGATACTTTTGCTTCTTCGGAGGCTATTTTTGGGTGAAAGGTCTTACAGGCAGTGGTGCCTTCCGTTTAAGCGCCTACCTTGTCCCTCCCTTCATCCGTGTCCTATAGCTTTGGTATTGGTATCCCACAAGTAATGGATGAATCCGTGGACTGGATACACCTTACAAGAGAAAACAAAATTTATGCTTACCTGATAAATTTATTTTTCTTGTGGTGTATCCAGTCCACGGCCTGCCCTGTCATTTTAAGGCAGGTGTTTTTTAATTTTTAAACTACAGTCACCACTGCACCCTATAGTTTCTCCTTTCTCTTGCTTGTCTTCGGTCGAATGACTGGGAGGTGGCAGTTAGGGGAGGAGCTATATAGACAGCTCTGCTGTGGGTGATCCTCTTGCAGCTTCCTGTTGGGAAGGAGAATATCCCACAAGTAATGGATGAATCCGTGGACTGGATACACCACAAGAGAAATAAATTTATCAGGTAAGCATAAATGTTATTATTGTCTAATCACTGGGATTCATATATCAGGTGTAGACAATTGGGAAGTGGATTATCTCAGCCGTCAGATTCTAGATCCGGGGGAGTGGTCTCTCCATCCAGATGTGTTCTATCAAATTGTGCAGATGTGGGGTCTTCCAGATATTGATCCTGATGGCCTCTCGTCTAAATAAGAAACTTCCCAGATACCTCTCCAGGTCCAGGGATCCTCAAGCGGAATTGATGGATGCTTTAGCAGTTCCATGGTTTTACCAACCTGCTTACATTTTTCCACCTCTGGTTCTTCTTCCAAGAGTGATGCCAAAGATCATAATGGAACAATCTTATGTGTTTCTGATAGCACCAGCATTGCCTCACAGGTTCTGGTATGCGGACCTTGTCTGAATGTCCAGTTGCCAACCTTGGTCACTTCCTCTAAGACAAGATCATCTGTCTCAAGGCCCGTTTTTCCATCCGGATCTCAAATCTCTAAATTTGAACGTATGTAAATTGAACGCTTAGTCATAGAGGTTTCTCTGACTCTGTGATTAACATTATGATACACGCTCGTAAGCCTGTTACAAGGAAAATATACACAAGGTTTGGAAACTTATATTTCATGGTGTTCCATTCATGAGTATTATTGGCATTCTTTTAGAATTCCTAGGATTCTACAGTTTTTTTTCCAGGATGGTTTGGATAAAGGTTTGTCTGCCAATACTTTGAAAGGACAAATCTATGCTCTTTCTGTTTTATTTCACAGAAAGATTGCTAATCTTCCTGATGTTCACTGTTTTGTACAGGCTTTTGTCAGCCGTAAAGAATCAGTCCAGGATTGGACCCAACTGCTAGCGTGAAAAGATGAACACACGCTAGCACGCTGAGAGGAAACCAGGACGTGACCCACTCAGGAATAACAATTAATAGATTAACCCTTTAATGACCACAGCATTTTTCCATTTTCTGTCCATTTGGGACCAAGGCTATTTTTACATTTTTGCGGCCTTTGTGTTTAGCTGTAATTTTCCTCTTACTCATTTACTGTACCCACACATATTATATACCGTTTTTCTCGCCATTAAATGGACTTTCCAAAGATACCATTATTTTAATCATATCTTATAATTTAGTATAAAAAAACCATAAAATATGAGAAATTACACATCTACAACCAGCAAAAAACACCCATGCTAAATAGTTTCTAAATTTTGTCCTGAGTTTAGAAATACCCAATGTTTACATGTGCTTTGCTTTTTTTGCAAGTTATAGGGCAATAAATACAAGTAGCACTTTGCTATTTCCAAACCATTTTTTTTTTCAAGATTAGCGCTAGTTACATTAGAACACTAATATCTTTCAGGAATCCCTGAATATCCATTGACATGTATATATTTTTTTTTAGAAGACATCCCAAAGTATTGATCTAGGCCAATTTTGTTATATTTCATGCCACCATTTCACTGCCAAATGCGATCAAATAGAAAAAATCGTTCACTTTTTCACAAATTTTTTTCACAAAATTTTGGTTTCTCACTGAAATTATTTACAAACAGCTTGTGCAATTATGGCATAAATGATTGTTAATTTTTCTTTGGGATCCCCTTTGTTCAGAAATAGCAGACATATATGGCTTTGGCGTTGCTTTTTGGTAATTAGAAGGCTGCTAAATGCCACTGTGCACCACACGTTTATTATGCCCAGCAGTAAAGGGGTTAATTAGGGATCATGTAGGGAGCTTTTTGGGGTAATTTTAGCTTTAGTGTAGTGTAGTAGACAACCCCAAGTAATGATCTAGGCCCATTTTGGTATATTTCATGCCACCATTTCACCGCCAATTGCGATCAAATTAAAAAAAAAACACGTTAAATTTTTCACAATTTTAGGTTTCTCACTGAAATCATTTACAAACAGCTTGTGCAATTATGGCACAAATTGTTGTAAATGCTTCTCTGGGATCCCCTTTGTTCAGAAATAGCAGACATATATGGCTTTGGCGTTGCTTTTTGGTACTTAGAAGGCCGCTAAATGCTGCTGCGCATCACACGTGTATTATGGCTAGCAGTGAATGTGGTTAATTAGGTAGCTTGTAGGGAGCTTGCAGGGTTAATTTTAGCTTTAGTGTAGAGCTCAGCCTCCCATCTGAAACATCAGACCCCCTGATCCCTCCCAAACAGCTCTCTTCCCTCCCCCGCCCCACAATTGTCCCTGCCATCTTAAGTACTGGCAGCAACTCTGCCAGTACAAAAATAAGATATATTTAGCCTTTTTGGGGGGGGGGGGTTAAAGCATATTTACATATGCTGCTGTGTAGGAGCCCCCCCTTAGCCCCCAACCTGACTGATCCCCCACCAAACAGCTCTCTAACCCTCCCCCTCTGCCTTAATGGCCGCCATCTTGGGTACTGGCAGCTGTCTGCCAGTACCCAAATTTGAATAAAACAGTTGCTTTTTTATTTTTTCCCCATTTTCTGTAGTGTAGCTCCCCCCCCCCCACCAAAGAACAAACCCCCACCCCTCCTAGATACCTTTGTTTGTTTGTTTTTAAAATAAGACTTTTTTCTGACACTTTTAGCACAGTCTTTTCTGTAGTGTAGCGGTTCCCACCCGCTCCCGCCCCGTGCACCCGCCCGCCATGCACACGCGCCCGTGCCCGCCCCCCTCTACATTACCCGGCCCATCGATGGCCGCCCACCCGCCTCCCAAGTCGGCTCCCACCCACCAACGATACCGGCCATTGATGTCCGGTGCAGAGAGGGCCACAGAGTTGCTCTCTCTGCATCGGATGGCCATCTAGAGTTATTGCAGGATGCCTCCATATCGAGGCATCACTGCAATAACCGGAAAGCAGCTGGAAGCGAGCAGGATCGCTTCCAGATGCTTTCCACACAGAGGACGTGCAAGGTACGTCCTCAGGCGTTAACTGCCTTTTTTTTGAGGACGTACCCTGCATGTCCTCGGTCATTAAGGGGTTAATTTGTAGAAAAAGAAGAGTACTCACAGATGCAGGTATTCAGATTGAGGTTTTAAAACAGGCATAGGATTAGGCAGTTGAGTGAACAAATGAAGCAGTGGACAATGTCCCTTTAATCAAGTACAAGGATGAGGCAACAGAGTGGTCAGACCGTGACAGCACCCCCTCCTCAACGACCCCTCCGGGGGATAGGACCTGGTTTGGAGGGATGAGCTGGTTCCCAAGACCGCTCTGTGACAGGATAGCCTGTCCGTCTGTCCAATGGATGAGATAGTATAACATTTTGCCACGATGTTTGGAATCGATAATGTGACTGACTTCGAATTCCGGTTGTCCTTGAACCAGCAGAGGAGAAGGAGTGGTCCTAGGTCTGGAGTATCTGTTGAAAGTGGCGGGTTTTAGAAGTGAGACATGAAAAACTGGATGAGCCTTAAGGGTCTTAGGAAGAGCTATACGATAAGCAGTAGTGCAAATCTGACTCAGGATCCGGAAAGGACCGACATAACGTGGCCCCAGTTTAATAGAGGGTTGTTTGAGATGAAGATGACGTGTAGAAACCCCAACCTTGTGTCCAGGACTGTACTTGGGAGCCTTCTTACGTTTACGATCAGCATAGTTTTTATATTGTTTAGAAGCTTTGACGAGGAGAAAGCGGATCTTTCGCCAATGGCGACAAAGTCTGCGGACAGAGAGATCAGCAGCAGGAATTTCTGAAAGAGAGGTATGAAGCGGAAAAGTTCTGGGTTGAAATCCATGAGCTGCTTTAAAGGGGGAAGTTTTAAGAGAAGAGTTGTATCGGGCATTGTGAGCCAACTCAGCTAGAGGCAAGTAGTGGGTCCAGTTAGAGTGGAGATGATCCACATAATGCCTGAGGTAGGTTTCCAAACACTGATTGACTCTTTCGGTTTGTCCATTTGACTGAGGATGATGTGATGTGGACAAGGAGATAGAAGTACCAAGTAGTCTACAAAGAGATTTCCAAAAACGAGAGACAAATTGAACCTGTCCGAGACGATATCAAGAGGGAATCGATGAAGTCTCACTACGTGTTGAATAAACAATTCGGAAAGGGTTTTAGCAGAGGGTAAGCCAGGCAACGGCACAAAATGAGCTGACTTGGTGAATCTGTCAACTATAACCCAAATGGTATTGTTTGCAGCAGAAGGAGGGAGACCAGTAATGAAATCCATGGATAAATGGGTCCAAGGCACATGAGGGACAGGGAAGTAAACCAGAAGTCAATTGTCGAGGTACCTTGTTGGATGCACATGTGGTACAGGCAGAAACGTACTCTTTGGCATCCCGAGTTAAAGAGGGCCACTAACTTCCAGGATGAATTGATATTCCAGATTAGGGTGACGGAGAATAGGTGCAGAAACAAGCTTTTTTTAGAGAGTACAGCTTCTGAAGACCATTCTTTGCAGTTTTGCCCTTTTTTTAGTCAGATAGGTAAGGGATGCAGTAATAGTGGCAAAACCTTTGATGAACTTCCTATAGTAACCGGCAAAGCCTAGAAAACGCTGGAGAGCTTTAAGGGAGTCAGGTCTAGGCCACTCAAGTATGGCATCGAGTTTGGTAGGATCCATTTTGAAGCCAGTCTCAGATATCACATATCCTAGAAATGGAATAGAGTCCTGGTGGAAAGAACACTTTTCCATCTTGGCAAACAGAGGGTATGTCCTGCCACGAGGTAAAGGAGCCCCAGGGAGTAGGTCTATGGGGCAATCAAAGGGACAATGTGGAGGAAGACGTTCCGCCTCATTTTTTTGAGAACACATCAAGAAAGTCCTGATAGCAATTAGATAAGGAGTTTGAGGTTTCTGTAGTACTTAATATGGCGATTGGACGCTTGACGGGGTTTTACAAACAATTGATCCAACAAGAAGAACCCCAAGTAGTAAGTTCACCTTGAGCCCAGGAAAACGTAGGGTCATGCAACCGAAGCCAGGGGAGACCCAAGATTATAGGAAACTGAGGAGTCGGTATGACATCCAGACTAATAGTCTCGGAATGAAGGATCCCTACGGAAAATAGCAATGGTATGGTAGAAAACTGAATTAGACCAGTGCCCAGCGGGCCACCGCTGACAGTGGAGACCTTGACAGAGTGCTCTTTAGCGTGCAGAGGAATTCTCTGTGTGGTTGCAAAGGTGGAATTTATGAACATGCCTCCAGCACCGGAATCAATTAGACCTTGAGTATGGACTTTTCGTTCTCCAAGGTGAAGAGTTACTGGTACAAAAAGTTTGTTGAGGGAGGAGAATTCAATCTGGCTTAAGTCAGTCCCTTGATCTGGAGTTAAGCCCTGGCTTTTACTGGTCTGGTGAGGCAATTCCTCAACAAATGCCCCTTTTAGACCGCAGTATAAGCTTAGATGAAGTGCACATCTTCTCTGGCGTTCGATCTCGGTTAATTTTATGGTACCAACTTCCATCGGTTCTGTTTGATCGGTAGTGGTAGACGAAGGAGACACAGGATTGGAAAAACTGGGTGCCAGGCAGAAAGAAGAGCGAGATAGGGGTTTACGTGTTCTCTCTCTCTTTCCTGAGTTGTCGTTCACTATACCTGGCGTCAAGCCTGATGCAGAGATTAATCAGGTCTTCAAGGAATTCTGGGAGTTCCCGATACACTAACTCGTACTTAAGACGTTCAGAGAGACCCTTACGAAAAGCCGCTCTTAGAGCTCCCTGATTCCAAGAGGTCTCAGCCGCAAGTGTGCGGAACTCAATAGCTTACTGTGCCACGGATTGGGCTCCCTGACGCAGGTCCAAAAGAGAGGCTACAGCAGCTGAAGATCTTCCAGGTTTGTTAAAGACGGTAGAAATCCACAAGGAAGGAATCCACAACCTGAAGGATAGGGTCGTTCTTTTTCAATAAGGGGGACACCCAGGCCAGGGCTTTCCCTTTCATCAGTGATATAAGGAATGTTATCCTAGAAGAAGGCGTAGTGAAGAGTGCAGTGTTGTTGCGGAAGTAAAGACGGCATTGGTTCGAAAAACCCCTACAATCATCGGGATTTCCATCATATTTGTCAGGAAGGGGAATCCTGGGGCCAATTTGCTCTTGAGTATGGGTTGTAGGAGGTGAAGATGAAGGTGAAGCCAGAGAGGTAGGATTGGGCTGTGTTGGAGCCACCAAACTTTGCAGTAAAACAGTAATCTGATCCAGCTTGGAGTCCAGGAATTGCAAATGTGCAGCATAAGACCCCAATAACTGCCCCTGGTGGGCCACGGCCATGGAAAGCTCAGCGGGGTCCATAATTGGCCCGTTTGTACTGTCAGCCATAAAGAATCAGTCCAGTATTGGACCCAACTGATAGCGTGAAAAGATAAACACACGCTAGCACGCTGAGAGGAAACCAGGACGTGACCCACTCAGGAATAACAATTAATAGATTAATTTGTAGAAAAAGAAGAGTATTCACAGATGCAGGTATTCGGATTGAAGTTTTTAAACAGGCATAGGATTAGGCAGTTGAGTGAACAAATGAAGCAGTGGACAATGTCCCTTTAATCAAGCACAAGGATGAGGCAGCAGAGTGGTCAGGCAAAGCAAAGGTCAGTGTCCCTTTAATCAGATACAAGGATGAGGCAGCAGAGTGGTCCGGCAAAGCAATGGTCTGTGTCCCTTTAATCAAATACAAGGATGAGGCGGCAGAGTAGTCAGGCAAAGCAATGGTCAGTGTCCCTTTATTCAGATACAAGGATGAGGCAGCAGAGTGGTCAGGCAAAGCAATGGTCAGTGTCCCTTTATTCAGATACAAGGATGAGGCAGCAGAGTGGTCAGGCAAAGCAATGGTCAGTGTCCCTTTATTCAGATACAAGGATGAGGCGGCAGAGTGGTCAGGCAAAGCAATGGTCAGTGTCCCTTTAATCAGATACAAGGATGAGGCAGCAGAGTGGTCAGGCAAAGCAATGGTCAGTGTCCCTTTATTCAGATACAAGGATGAGGTGGCAGAGTGGTCAGGCAAAGCAATGGTCAGTGTCCCTTTATTCAGATACAAGGATGAGGCAGCAGAGTGGTCAGGCAAAGCAATGGTCAGTGTCCCTTTATTCAGATACAAGGATGAGGCGGCAGAGTGGTCAGGCAAAGCAATGGTCAGTGTCCCTTTAATCAGATACAAGGATGAGACGGCAGAGTGGTCAGGCAAAGCAATGGTCAGTGTCCCTTTATTCAGATACAAGGATGAGGCAGCAGAGTGGTCAGGCAAAGCAATGGTCAGTGTCCCTTTATTCAGATACAAGGATGAGGTGGCAGAGTGGTCAGGCAAAGCAATGGTCAGTGTCCCTTTATTCAGATACAAGGATGAGGTGGCAGAGTGGTCAGGCAAAGCAATGGTCAGTGTCCCTTAAATCCAAATTCAGAGTACTCACGAGCCGGAATGAAGGAGAGAACAACAATAAACAGGCACCGGAGCAAAGACCCGCCAAGGCTTTTAAAAGCCTGATGACGAGAAGGGGGCGCAAACAGGAAGGCTGTGTCGCGTTGCTAAGCAACGAGACGTGCATTAGCTGAGAGAGATCCGGGAGCCACAGCGATGATCGGGTCAGACCGTGACACTTTGACTCGTATCAAACCTCTTATTAAATCTATCTCTCCTCCTTGGAGTCTAAAATTGGTATTAAAGACTTTACAGGCTCCTCCTTTTGAGTCTATGCATTCTTTGGACATTAAACTACTTTCTTGGAAAGTGTTTTCTCTTGGCTATCTCTTCTGCTAGAAGAGTTTCTGAATAGTCTGCTCTCTCTTGTGAGTCTCATCTTATTTTTCATCAAGATAAAGCTGTTTTGCGGACTTTGTTTAAATTATTGCCTAAAGTTGTGAAATTATTGTTCCTTCCTTGTGTCCTAATCCTAAGAATACTCTTGAAAGGTCTTTACATTCTTTGGATGTGGTAAGAGCTTTAAAACTTTATGCTGAGGCTACTAAAGATTTCAGAAAGACTTCTAGTCTATTTGTTCTTTTTTCTGGTTCCAGAAAAGGTCAGAAAGCCTCTGCCATTTCATTGGCATCTTGGTTGAAACTTCTGGTTCACAAAACTTATTTAGAGGCAGGGCAGTCTCAGCCTCAGGGAATACCAGCTCATTCTACAAGATCAGTTGCCACATCTTGGGTTTTCATGAATGAAGCTTCAGTTGATCAAATCTGCAAAGCTGCTACTTCTTTGCATACATTTACTAAATTTTACCATTTTGACGTTTTTGCTTCTTCAGAAGCAGCTTTTGGTAGAAGGGTTCTTCAGGCAGCTGTCTCAGCTTGATTCTAGTGCCTATGATTTAAGTTTTTTTTTAATTTTTAAGAAAACTTAATTATTTTTTTAGATTTAATTTCTCAGCGGAAATAGCCGTTTTTAATTTATCCCTCCCTCTATAGTTACTTGTGGACTTCCACATCTTGGGTATTATATCCCATCAGTAACTAGCTTGTGGACTCTCGCCACCTATAAGAAAGAAAACATAATTTATGTAAGAACTTACCTGATAAATTAATTTCTTTCATGGTGGCGAGAGTCCACGAGAACCACCCATTTTTTTGTGGTTATGATTTTTTGTATAAAGCACATTATTTATCCTGTTCCTTTTTTATGCTTTTACTCCTTATACACCTCACTAACTTGGCTATACGTTAAACTGAGGTTATGAGCGAGGTGAGAGTTGTATTTATTAAAATAAAAAACTTTGCACCCTCCTGGTAGGAATGTATATCCCATCAGTAACTAGCTCGTGAACTCTCACCACCATGAAAGAAATGAATTTATCAGGTAAGTTCTTGCATAAATTATGGTTTTTGAATTGCTCAACACAGACGCCTTAGTAATGGTTGCTTCTTGCTGAGTTCATTTTAAACGGTCTCTGTTATACACCCAGGTGATTGTAAATACTATGTCCAAATAAATGTTTTTAAAGTATTTTGGCTGCCTATGAGTCCAACTTTAATTGATTATATATATGAGCCTGCAAACCTAGAGCTGGGTCATGGCTCGTTGCTGTGTGTGAGTATTGAACTACAGGTGATAATATTGATATGCCTTACAGGACTTCACATTGTGGGCTAGATTATAAGTGGAGCACTAAATTATTACTCTCCTGCAAATGGGCAAAATTACAAGTGGTTGGTTATTGCTACCGTAAGCTCGCTTATGAAATTAACCAGAGAATGGATCTGCCGCAAATGCCCCCGAAATACTGTCTAGATACTGTTACTGTCTAATACTGTTTAGATTGTTAAAAAGTAAAAATGGCATCATCTTTATTTTTTAATAAACATGCTGCACTAGGCAGTATTTTTGGGTTAAAGTTGGTGCGAGTGGGGTGTTAGAAAGAAAACGATACTGAAAAGTGCCTTTACATTGCGGTCAATTGGAAATGTGTATTCCCAGTAAATATATATATATATATATATATATATATATATATATATATATATATATATATAAGCATATACACACATATATATATATATATAAGCATATACACACATATATATATATATATATATATATATATAAGCATATACACACATATATATATATATAAGCATATACACACATATATATATATATATAAGCATATACACATATATATATATATATATATATATATATATAAGCATATACACACATATATATATATATAAGCATATACACACATATATATATATATAAGCATATACACATATATATATATATATATATATATATATAAGCATATACACACATATATATATATATATAAGCATATACACACATATATATATATATATATATATAAGCATATACACATATATATATATATATATATATATATATATATATATATAAGCATATACACATATATATATATATATATATAAGCATATACACACATATATATATATATATATATATATATAAGCATATACACACATATATATATATATATATGTGTATATGCTTATATATATATATGTGTATATGCTTATATATATATATATATATATATGTGTGTATATGCTTATATATATATATATATATATATATATATATATATATGTGTATATGCTTATATATATATATGTGTGTATATGCATATATATATATATATATATATATGTGTATATGCTTTTATATATATATATATATATATGTGTGTGTATATGCTTATATATATATATATATATATATATATATATATATATATATGTGTGTATATGCTTTTATATATATATATATATATATATATATATATATATATGTGTGTGTATATGCTTATATATATATATATATATATATATATATATATATATATATGTGTGTATATGCTTATATATATATATTTATGTGTTTATATGCTTATATATATATATATATATATATATATATATATATATATATGTGTGTATATGCTTATATACATATATATGTGTTAATAAGTATATATACACATATTAACACAGAAATATATATGTATATCGGCATATACATATATACTTGAATTGTTGCTATTGCTGCGTGATTTACCCCCTTCGCTGTCGCTGAAGTTCTGATGCCGTCTGTGACAGCATCAGATCGAGGATCCCATAGGAGCCTATGGATTCACGCCCTCATAAACTCAATGTTTCTTAGCAATGCATTGCGGCCAACTTGTAATACCAGCGCACGATAATCATTGTGCGCTGGTATTACAAAGTGGAGCGCTAATAATGCTTTTTTGAAAGCGATATATAGGGCTCCACTTGTAATCTAGCCTTGTGGGTTTTTTTTCTTTTTCATTTAATGACATCAGCAAGATTCTCCCTGGGACTTTATATCCGATTTTGAGTGCTTTTTATCACATTTATAGTTTATTACTATATCGGGAGACTTGATATGCCTGAGGGAGAGTGAGCTGGACTGCTCCTCATTTTTCAGACTGCCCCTAGCAGTCTGAAAAATCTTTGAGAGTTTACTTGCCATCTAATGAATATTTTTAGTTAATTTATGGTTCACACAATGTGTCTCCTCCTTTGTGCTTCCTTGGGAGCAAATTAAAGGGGAGAAACATTAAGGGTAAACTGTTCCTTTGATATATGGATCATGAACATATTCACTGTGCAGTCAAGGACATAGCAAATATATTTGTTTATAAAAAAACATCTTTTACAATAGATTGTGAAACAGGTTAAGAATAAGTCTCATAATGAGTTTAATTCTGTTGCATTGGAAATATTAAAGGGACACTCAAGACAAAATAAACTTATGATTTAGAAAGAGCATGCAATTTTAAGATCCTACTGTACATGTGCTCAAGCTCATATGTATACTAGTCTGTGATTGGCTGATGTCAGTCACATGATACAGGGGGCAGGAAAATGGGAGAAAAAATAAAATTTGTCAGGAAAAAAATCTGCTGCTTATTTGAAATTCAGAGTAGGTGTTAAATCATTGTCTCTTTATTATGCACTTGTTAATTCTGCAGTTCTTCTGCATTGAGTGGTCCTTTAATCAGCTTGTTTGTACAGACAGGTTATAGTGACAATTCATTATTTCTTCTTTCCCTTAGCATATTGTGAAGTGTCATGGCAGCACCCTTTTGCCTCAGTTTTTTGGGATGTATCGGTTAAACGTAGATAATGAAGATCATTATATGCTGGTAATGAGGAACATGTTCAGCCACAGACTTATTGTTCACAGAAAGTATGATCTCAAGGTGACTATTTTTCGGTCTTTATTTTGAGAATTCTGTACTTAAATTATTTTTGGGTTACAGCCAAAAAGGTTTAAAAAACCCAACATATTTGGACTTTAAGGATAAACGTAAATAATGTATATACGAAACTGATGTAAATTCTGTTCCAAAATATGTGTTTAAATATATACATTTGTAATTTTCTCTAGGGCTCGTTGGTGTCACGTGAAGCCAGTGATAAGGAAAAGGTATACATATTTTATCTTTTTTTCCCTCCTAGATTATACTGCAAATATATTTTTCCTCAGCAATTAAACTTGCACCCAAATTTGTGAACTATAATTAATACTACTAATCTTCTTTTCCTTCACATTTTTAAAAGAAATGCCAAAGCATTAAGTCTTAATATTGACATAGTCGATTAAAGGGAGAAAGAGATATAACAGTAATTTGCGCTTTGTTACTTAACATGTAACTTTTTGGGTATTTTCTTTTGCTTTAGTTGCGTTGTTCGGTGTGTCTTTTAAAGGGACATCAACCCAAATTTTTTCTTTCATGATTTACACAGAGTGTATAATTTTAAATAAGTTTAAAGTTTACTTCTGTTAATCAGATTTGCTTTGTTCTCGTTATTCTTTGTTGAAGAGATACCTAGGTTGGCAGGGTGCATTTGTCTGAAGCACTGTTTGCTGCCTTCTAGTGCTCTTGCAAATGTATAACATTGCTAAAAGCATTTCTCTTGCAAGGTGTATCCAGTCCACGGATTCATTCTTACTTGTGGGATATTCTCCTTCCCTACAGGAAGTGGCAAAGAGAGCACACAGCAGAGCTGTCCATATATTTCCCCCCCTAGCTCCACCCCCCAGTCATTCTCTTTGCCGCGTTAACACACTAGGTTCTCTCTCAGGGAGGGTAAAGTGAATGTGATGTTAGAATTGTAGTTTTATATCTTCAATCAAGAGTTTGTTATTTTTAAATGGTACCGGTTTGTACTATTTACTCTCTAGCAGAAAAGTGATGAAGATTTCTGCTGAGAGGAAAATGATTTTAGCATGTTGTAACTAAAATCCACTGCTGTTCCCACACAGGACTGAGGAGTACCAGAAAACTTCAGTTGGGGGGAACAGTTTGCAGGCTTGACTGCAATGAGGTATGTTCAGTCATTTATTTCTAGACTGAGATAATGCTAGAAGACTGACAAGATCCCCATGTGGGGAGGGTAAGCTTAGATCCCCATGTGGGGAGGGTAAGCTATGTTCTGACTAATTTTGCGCCTCAGATGCGCACTTAGAATTGAGAGACTGTTTCATGCTGCTTCAGATGGAGGGTCCAGCTGCTGATTGAGGCCTAGAAGAAGCTTTATTTCCCCAAAACTGATCCCTAAGGGCAGGTAGGGCCACAGTAGTAAGCTGTGGCAAGGTGCTGTAGTTTGTTAACCGGTTGTTGGCTTTAGGCTTCTCCGGTTTGGGCATTAAGGGGTTAATCGTTCTGAAACTTGCTGTGCAATCATATTAAAGCCTTAGGTACATACTGTGAAAATGTCAAAAGAATTGGTGCATTTTTCACTGTTTTGTAAAATTGTGTGCTCTTGTTGGCTTTAGGCTGCTCCGGTTTGGGCATTAAGGGGTTAATCGTTCTGAAACTTTTTGTGCAATCTTATTAAAGCCTTAGGTACATACTGTGAAAATGTCAAAAGGATTGGTGCATTTTTCACTGTTTTGTAAAATTGTGTGCTCTTTTTAATTCTTAAAGGCACAGTAACGTTTTTTTCAAATTGTGTTTTTTATTTGATTAAAGTGTTTTCCAAGCCTGCTTGTGTATGCTACTTGTCTGTTAAACATGTCTGACACTAAGGAAAATCCTTGTTCAATGTGTTTAGAAGCCATGGTGGAACCCCCTCTCAGAATGTGTCCCAATTGCACTAATATGTACTTTTAAGTGCAATAATAATATTGCACTTAAAAATGTGGCCCAAGATGATTCTCAGACTGAAGGTAATGAGGATAGTCCGTCTACCTCTCCCCATGTGTCACAACCAGTTACGCCCGCGCAAGCGATGCTTAGTGCCTCTAGTGTGTCTGCCCCTATTACATTGCAACAACTAGCGACAGTTATGGATAATTCCCTTGCGGCCTTTCTATCCAAACTGCCAGTTTTTCCTACAAAGCGTGATAGCTCTGTTTTAAGAACAGATTACGAGCAGTCTGAAGCTTTGGTAGCCTTATCTGATGTACCCTCACAACGCTCTGAAATGGAGGTGAGGGATTTGATGTCTGAGGGAGAAATTTCCGATTCAGGAAAGGTTTCTCATCGGGCAGAGTCAGATTCATTAGCATTTAAAATTAAATTGGAACACCTCCACGTTTTGCTCAGGGAGGTATTAGCTACTCTGGATGATTGTGACCCTATGGTGGTCCCAGAGAAGTTGTGTAAAATGGACAAGTACCTAGAGGTTCCTGTATACACTGATGCATTTCCGATCCCTAAGAGGGTTGCGGATATTGTTACTAGGGAGTGCGATAGACCAGGTGTCCCTTTTGTCCCCCCACCTATTTTTAAGAAAATGTTCCCCATAACTGACCCTAGGCGGGACTCGTGGCAGACGGTCCCTAAGGTAGAGGGGGCTGTTTTGACACTTGCTAAGCGCACAACCATACCAATTGAAGACAGTTGTGTTTTTAAAGATCCTATGGATAAAAAGTTAGAATGTTTACTTAAGAAAATCTTTGTTCAACAAGGCTTTCTTCTCCAACCTATTGCCTGCATTGTTCCTGTAACTACTGCAGCGGCTTTCTGATTTGAGGGCGCTGGAGGAGTCGCTCCAGACGGAGACCTCATATGACGAAATTATGGATAGAATTAAGGCTCTAAAGCTGGCTAATTCATTTATCACAGATGCCGCTTTGCAATTAGCTAAGTTGGCGGCAAAAAATTTAGGCTTCGCCATTATGGCACGCAGAGCGCTTTGGCTCAAGCCATGGTCGGCCGATGTGTCGTCAAAATCCAAATTGTTAAATATCCCTTTCAAGGGAAAGACCCTTTTCGGGCCAGAATTAAAAGAGATTATTTCAGAAATCACAGGGGAAAGGGCCATGCTCTCCCCCAGGACAAGCCTTTTAAGGCTAAAAACAAAGCTAATTTTCGTTCCTTTCATAATTTCAGGAGCGGTCCCGCTTCAGCCTCTACAGCTGCAAAGCAAGAGGGTAACGCTTCACAGCCCAAGGCAACCTGGAAGCCTTATCAGGGCTGGAACAAGGGTAAACAGGCCAAAAAGCCTGCAGCTGCTACCAAGACAGCATGACGGGGTAGCCCCCGATCCGGAACCGGATCTAGTAAGGGGCAGACTTTCTCTTTTCGCTCAGGCCTGGGCAAGAGATGTTCTCGATCCCTGGGCTTTAGAGATTGTTACCCAGGGATGTCTTCTAGAATTCAAGGACTCCCCTCCAAGGGGAAGGTTCCATATTTCTTGTCTGTCTACAGACACGACAAAGAAAGAGGCGTTCTTACGCTGTGTAGAAGACCTACATACAATGGGAGTGATCCACCCCGTTCCAATTGCGGAACAAGGGCTGGGGTTTTACTCAAACCTGTTTGTGGTTCCCAAAAAAGAAGGAACTTTCCGACCAATCCTGGATCAAAAATTTCTAAACCAATTCCTCAGAGTCTCATCATTCCTGATGGAGACCATTCGGACAATCTTACCTATGATCCAGGAAGGTCAATATAGGACTACCGTGGATTTAAAGGATGCGTACCTGCATATCCCAATCCACAAAGATCATCATCAGTTCCTCCGGTTCGCTTTTTTAGAAAAGCATTACCAGTTTGTGGCTCTTCCATTCGGTTTAGCCACTGCTCCCAGAATTCTCACAAAGTGCTAGGGTCCCTTCTGGCGGTTCTAAGACCGTGGGGCATAGCAGTGGCGCCTTACCTAGACGACATCTTAATTCAGGCGTCAACTTTCCAAAGAACCAAGTCTCACACGGAGATTGTATTGGCCTTTCTAAGGTCTCACTGGTGGAAGGTGAACATCAAAAAGAGTTCCCTGTCCCCACTCACAAGGGTTCCCTTCCTAGGAACACCAATAGATTCGGTAGAAATGAAAATATTTCTGATGGAGGCCAGAAAGTTGAAACTTTTAACTACTTGCCGAGTTCTTCATTCCATTCCTCGGCCATCTGTAGCTCAAACTGGGGGCGATATTCAACGCGCTTCAGGCATGGCCTCACCTAGCTGCGGCCAAATTCATAAGATTCCAGTCGGACAACATTACGACTGTAGCTTACATCAATCATCAGGGGGGAACAAAGAGTTCTCTAGCGATCAGGGAAGTAACCAAAATAATCAGGTGGGCGGAGGCCCACTCCTGCCATCTCTCAGCAATTCACATCCAAGGTGTAGACAACTGGGAGGCGGATTTTCTAAGTCATCAGACTTTTCACCCGGGGGAGTGGGAACTCCACCCGGAGGTATTTGCCCAGCTGACTCAGCTATGGGGCATTCCAGAGTTGGACCTGATGGCGTCCCGTCAGAACACCAAGCTTCCTCTCTATGGATCCAGGTCCCGGGACCCCAAGGCGGCATTGATAGATGCTCTAGTAGCGCCTTGGTCCTTCAATCTGGCTTATGTTTTCCCACCGTTTCCTCTTCTCCCTCGTCTGATCGCCAGAATCAAGCAGGAGAAGGCGTCAGTGATTTTGATAGCGCCTGTGTGGCCACGCAGGACTTGGTATGCAGACCTAGTGGACATGTCATCTGTCCCACCATGGACACTGCCAATGAGGCAGGACCTTCTAATTTCTCTACGTCTGACTGCTTTTAGATTGAACGCTTAATTCTTTCAAAGCGTGGTTTTTCTGAGTCAGTTATAGATATTCTGATCCAGGCTAGAAAGCCTGTCACCAGGAAAGTCTACCATAAGATATGGCAGAAATATCTTTGTTGGTGTGAATCCAAGGGTCACTCATGGAGTAAGATTAGGATTCCCAGGATATTGTCTTTTCTCCAAGACGGTTTGGAGAAAGGATTGTCGGCTAGTTCTTTAAAGGGACAGATATCTGCTCTGTCTATCCTTTTGCACAAGCGTCTTGCAGAGGTACCGGACGTTCAAGTGTTTGCACAGGCTTTAGTCAGAATAGAGCCTGTCTTTAAACCTGTGTCTAAATCTAGTTACGCGTATTAAGTTGTTATCTTGGAAAGTTTTGTTTTTGGTAGCTATCTCTTCTGCTCGAAGAGTCTCAGAATTATCTGCCTTACAGTGTGCTTCACCTTATCTGGTGTTCCACGCAGATAAGGTAGTTTTGCGTACCAAACCTGGTTTTCTTCCTAAAGTTGTTTCTAACAAGAATATTAACCAGGAAATAGTTGTTCCTTCTCTGTGTCCTAACCCATCTTCGAAGAAGGAACGTCTTTTGCATAATCTTGATGTAGTTCGTGCTTTAAAGTTCTATTTACAAGCAACTAAGGATTTCAGACAAACATCTTCTTTGTTTGTTATCTATTCTGGTAAGAGGAGTGGTCAGAAAGCGACTGCTACCTCTTTCCTTTTGGCTGAAAAGCATCATCCGTTTGGCCTATGAGACTGCTGGCCAGCAGCCTCCTGAAAGAATTACTGCTCATTCTACCAGAGCAGTGGCTTCCACATGGGCTTTCAAAAATGAGGCTTCTGTTGAACAGATTTGTAAGGCAGCGACTTGGTCTTCACTGCATACTTTTGCCAAATTTTATAAATTCGATACTTTTGCTTCTTCGGAGGCTATTTTTGGGAGAAAGGTTTTGCAAGCAGTGGTGCCTTCCGTTTAAGGTACCTGTCTTGTTCCCTCCCTTCATCCGTGTCCTAAAGCTTTGGTATTGGTAATCCCACAAGTAAGGATGAATCAGTGGACTGGATACACCTTGCAAGAGAAAACAGAATTTCTTTCATGTAATTAGCAAGAGTCCATGAGCTAGTGACGTATGGGATATACATTCCTACCAGGAGGGGCAAAGTTTCCCAAACCTCAAAATGCCTATAAATACACCCCTCACCACACCCACAATTCAGTTTTTACAAACTTTGCCTCCGATGGAGGTGGTGAAGTAAGTTTGTGCTAGATTCTACGTTGATATGCGCTCCGCAGCAAGTTGGAGCCCGGTTTTCCTCTCAGCGTGCAGTGAATGTCAGAGGGATGTGAGGAGAGTATTGCCTATTTGAATGCAGTGATCTCCTTCTACGGGGTCTATTTCATAGGTTCTCTGTTATCGGTCGTAGAGATTCATCTCTTACCTCCCTTTTCAGATCGACGATATACTCATATATATACCATTACCTCTGCTGATTCTCGTTTCAGTACTGGTTTGGCTTTCTACAAACATGTAGATGAGTGTCCTGGGGTAAGTAAATCTTATTTTCTGTGACACTCTAAGCTATGGTTGGGCACTTTGTTTATAAAGTTCTAAATATATGTATTCAAACATTTATTTGCCTTGACTCAGAATGTTCAACTTTCCTTATTTTTCAGACAGTCAGTTTCATATTTGGGATAATGCATTTGAATTAATCATTTTTTTTTTTACCTTCAAAAATTTGACTTTTTTCCCTGTGGGCTGTTAGGCTCGCGGGGGCTGAAAATGCTTCATTTTATTGCGTCATTCTTGGCGCGGACTTTTTTGGCGCAAAAATTATTTTCCGTTTCCGGCGTCATACGTGTCGCTGGAAGTTGCGTCATTTTTTGACGTTATTTTGCGCCAAAAATGTCGGCGTTCCGGATGTGGCGTCATTTTTGGCGCCAAAAGCATTTAGGCGCCAAATAATGTGGGCGTCTGATTTGGCGCTAAAAAATTCGGGCGTCGCTTTTGTCTCCACATTATTTTAGTCTCATTTTTCATTGCTTCTGGTTGCTAGAAGCTTGTTCTTTGGCATTTTTTCCCATTCCTGAAACTGTCATTTAAGGAATTTGATCAATTTTGCTTTATATGTTGTTTTTTCTCTTACATATTGCAAGATGTCTCACGTTGCATCTGAGTCAGAAGATACTACAGGAAAATCGCTGTCTAGTGCTGGATCTACCAAAGCTAAGTGTATCTGCTGTAAACTTTTCGTAGCTATTCCTCCGGCTGTTGTTTGTATTAATTGTCATGACAAACTTGTTAATGCAGATAATATTTCCTTTAGTAAAGTACCATTGCCTGTTGCAGTTCCTTCAACATCTAAGGTGCAGAATGTTCCTGATAACATAAGAGATTTTGTTTCTGAATCCATCAAGAAGGCTATGTCTGTTATTTCTCCTTCTAGTAAACGTAAAAAATCTTTTAAAACTTCTCTCCCTACAGATGAATTTTTAAATGAACATCATCATTCTGATTCTGATGATTCTTCTGGTTCAGAGGATTCTGTCTCAGAGATTGATGCTGATAAATCTTCATATTTATTTAAAATGGAATTTATTCGTTCTTTACTTAAAGAAGTACTAATTGCTTTAGAAATAGAGGATTCTGGTCCTCTTGATACTAATTCTAAACGTTTAGATAAGGTATTTAAATCTCCTGTGGTTATTCCAGAAGTTTTTCCTGTTCCTAATGCTATTTCTGCAGTAATTTCCAAAGAATGGGATAAATTGGGTAATTCATTTACTCCTTCTAAACGTTTTAAGCAATTATATCCTGTACCGTCTGACAGGTTAGAATTTTGGGACAAAATCCCTAAAGTTGATGGGGCTATTTCTACCCTTGCTAAACGTACTACTATTCCTACGTCAGATGGTACTTCGTTTAAAGATCCTTTAGATAGGAAAATTGAATCCTTTCTAAGAAAAGCTTATCTGTGTTCAGGTAATCTTCTTAGACCTGCTATATCATTGGCTGATGTTGCTGCAGCTTCAACTTTTTGGTTGGAAACTTTAGCGCAACAAGTAACAAATCATGATTCTCATGATATTATTATTCTTCTTCAGCATGCTAATAATTTTATTTGTGATGCCATTTTTGATATTATCAGAGTTGATGTCAGGTTTATGTCTCTAGCTATTTTAGCTAGAAGAGCTTTATGGCTTAAGACTTGGAATGCTGATATGGCTTCTAAATCAACTCTACTTTCCATTTCTTTCCAGGGTAACAAATTATTTGGTTCTCAGTTGGATTCTATTATCTCAACTGTTACTGGTGGGAAAGGAACTTTTTTACCACAGGATAAAAAATCTAAGGGTAAAAACAGGGCTAATAATCGTTTTCGTTCCTTTCGTTTCAACAAAGAACAAAAGCCTGATCCTTCATCCTCAGGAGCAGTTTCAGTTTGGAAACCATCTCCAGTCTGGAATAAATCCAAGCCTGCTAGAAAGGCAAAGCCTGCTTCTAAGTCCACATGAAGGTGCGGCCCTCATTCCAGCTCAGCTGGTAGGGGGCAGGTTACGTTTTTTCAAAGAAGTTTGGATCAATTCTGTTCACAATCTTTGGATTCAGAACATTGTTTCAGAAGGGTACAGAATTGGTTTCAAGATGAGACCTCCTGCAAAGAGATTTTTTCTTTCCCGTGTCCCAGTAAATCCAGTGAAAGCTCAAGCATTTCTGAATTGTGTTTCAGATCTAGAGTTGGCTGGAGTAATTATGCCAGTTCCAGTTCCGGAACAGGGGATGGGATTTTATTCAAATCTCTTCATTGTACCAAAGAAGGAGAATTCCTTCAGACCAGTTCTGGATCTAAAAATATTGAATCGTTATGTAAGGATACCAACGTTCAAAATGGTAACTGTAAGGACTATCTTGCCTTTTGTTCAGCAAGGGCATTATATGTCCACAATAGATTTACAGGATGCATATCTGCATATTCCGATTCATCCAGATCATTATCAGTTCCTGAGATTCTCTTTTCTGGACAAGCATTACCAGTTTGTGGCTCTGCCGTTTGGCCTAGCTACAGCTCCAAGAATTTTTACAAAGGTTCTCGGTGCCCTTCTGTCTGTAATCAGAGAACAGGGTATTGTGGTATTTCCTTATTTGGACGATATCTTGGTACTTGCTCAGTCTTTACATTTAGCAGAATTTCATACGAATCGACTTGTGTTGTTTCTTCAAGATCATGGTTGGAGGATCAATTTACCAAAAAGTTCTTTGATTCCTCAGACAAGGGTAACCTTTCTGGGTTTCCAGTTAGATTCAGTGTCCATGACTCTGTCTTTAACAGACGAGACGTCTAAAATTGATTGCAGCTTGTCGAAACCTTCAGTCACAATCATTCCCTTCGGTAGCCTTATGCATGGAAATTCTAGGTCTTATGACTGCTGCATCGGACGCGATCCCCTTTGCTCGTTTTCACATGCGACCTCTTCAGCTCTGTATGCTGAATCAATGGTGCAAGGATTACACAAAGATATCTCAATTAATATCTTTAAAACCGATTGTTCGACACTCTCTAACGTGGTAGACAGATCACCATCGTTTAATTCTTTTGTGCTTCCGACCTGGACTGTAATTTCAACAGATGCAAGTCTCACAGGTTGGGGAGCTGTGTGGGGATCTCTGACGGCACAAGGAGTTTGGGAATCTCAGGAGGTGAGATTACCGATCAATATTTTGGAACTCCGTGCAATTTTCAGAGCTCTTCAGTTTTGGCCTCTTCTGAAGAGAGAATCGTTCATTTGTTTTCAGACAGACAATGTCACAACTGTGGCATACATCAATCATCAAGGAGGGACTCACAGTCCTCTGGCTATGAAAGAAGTATCTCGAATTTTGGTTTGGGCGGAATCCAGCTCCTGTCTAATCTCTGCGGTTCATATCCCAGGTATAGACAATTGGGAAGTGGATTATCTCAGTCGCCAAACGTTGCATCCGGGCGAATGGTCTCTTCACCCAGAGGTATTTCTTCAGATTGTTCAAATGTGGGAACTTCCAGAAATAGATCTGATGGCGTCTCATCTAAACAAGAAACTTCCCAGGTATCTGTCCAGATCCCGGGATCCTCAGGCGGAGGCAGTGGATGCATTATCACTTCCTTGGAAGTATCATCCTGCCTATATCTTTCCGCCTCTAGTTCTTCTTCCAAGAGTAATCTCCAAGATTCTGAAGGAATGCTCGTTTGTTCTGCTGGTAGCTCCGGCATGGCCTCACAGGTTTTGGTATGCGGATCTTGTCCGGATGGCCTCTTGCCAGCCGTGGACTCTTCCGTTAAGACCAGACCTTCTGTCTCAAGGTCCTTTTTTCCATCAGGATCTGAAATCCTTAAATTTAAAGGTATGGAGATTG
This sequence comes from Bombina bombina, assembly GCF_027579735.1. Classification (NCBI taxonomy): domain Eukaryota; kingdom Metazoa; phylum Chordata; class Amphibia; order Anura; family Bombinatoridae; genus Bombina; species Bombina bombina. The sequence continues at coordinate 1,015,297,524 of NC_069501.1, forward strand.
AACGCTTGATTCTTGGTCAAAGAGGTTTCTCTGACTCTGTGATTAATACTATGTTACAGGCTCGTAAATCTGTATCTAGAGAGATATATTATAGAGTCTGGAAGACTTATATTTCTTGGTGTCTTTCTCATCATTTTTCTTGGCATTCTTTTAGAATACCGAGAATTTTACAGTTTCTTCAGGATGGTTTAGATAAGGGTTTGTCCGCAAGTTCCTTGAAAGGACAAATCTCTGCTCTTTCTGTTCTTTTTCACAGGAAGATTGCTATTCTTCCTGATATTCATTGTTTTGTACAAGCTTTGGTTCGTATAAAACCTGTCATTAAGTCAATTTCTCCTCCTTGGAGTTTGAATTTGGTTCTGGGGGCTCTTCAAGCTCCTCCGTTTGAACCTATGCATTCATTGGACATTAAATTACTTTCTTGGAAAGTTTTGTTCCTTTTGGCCATCTCTTCTGCCAGAAGATTTTCTGAATTATCAGCTCTTTCTTGTGAGTCTCCTTTTCTGATTTTTCATCAGGATAAGGCTGTGTTGCGAACTTCTTTTGAATTTTTACCTAAAGTTGTGAATTCCAACAACATTAGTAGAGAAATTGTGGTTCCTTCATTATGTCCTAATCCTAAGAATTCTAAGGAGAAATCGTTGCATTCTTTGGATGTTGTTAGAGCTTTGAAATATTATGTTGAAGCTACTAAATCTTTCCGAAAGATTTCTAGTCTATTTGTTATCTTTTCCGGTTCTAGAAAAGGCCAGAAAGCTTCTGCCATTTCTCTGGCATCTTGGTTGAAATCTTTAATTCATCTTGCCTATGTTGAGTCGGGTAAAACTCCGCCTCAGAGGATTACAGCTCATTCTACTAGGTCAGTTTCTATTTCCTGGGCGTTTAGGAATGAAGCTTCGGTTGATCAGATTTGCAAAGCAGCAACTTGGTCCTCTTTGCATACTTTTACTAAATTCTACCATTTTGATGTATTTTCTTCTTCTGAAGCAGTTTTTGGTAGAAAAGTACTTCAGGCAGCGGTTTCAGTTTGAATCTTCTGCTTATGTTTTTCATTAAACTTTATTTTGGGTGTGGATTATTTTCAGCAGGAATTGGCTGTCTTTATTTTATCCCTCCCTCTCTAGTGACTCTTGTGTGGAAAGATCCACATCTTGGGTAATCATTATCCCATACGTCACTAGCTCATGGACTCTTGCTAATTAAATGAAAGAAAACATAATTTATGTAAGAACTTACCTGATAAATTCATTTCTTTCATATTAGCAAGAGTCCATGAGGCCCGCCCTTTTTTTGTGGTGGTTATGATTTTGTATAAAGCACAATTATTCCAATTCCTTATTTTATATGCTTTCGCACTTTTTTTCTTATCACCCCACTTCTTGGCTATTCGTTAAACTGAATTGTGGGTGTGGTGAGGGGTGTATTTATAGGCATTTTGAGGTTTGGGAAACTTTGCCCCTCCTGGTAGGAATGTATATCCCATACGTCACTAGCTCATGGACTCTTGCTAATATGAAAGAAATGAATTTATCAGGTAAGTTCTTACATAAATTATGTTTTATGCTTACCTGATAAATTACTTTCTCTTGCGGTGTATCCAGTCCACGGCCCGCCCTGGCAATTAAGTCAGGTATAAAAAAAAAAAAAAATGTTTTTGTTTAAACTGCAGTTACCACTGCACCCTATGGTTTCTCCTTTGGCTTCTTAACCTTTGGTCGAATGACTGGGGGGTGGAGCTAGGGGGGGGGGAGCTATATGGACAGCTCTGCTGTGTGCTCTCTTTGCCACTTCCTGTAGGGAAGGAGAATATCCCACAAGTAAGGATGAATCTGTGGACTGGATACACCGCAAGAGAAAGTAATTTATCAGGTAAGCATAAATTCTGTTTTTTTCCAAACTGTTGCCATATAGTGCTCGCATACTCCAATGCCTGCCTACCTGCTTTTCAACAAAGGATACCTTGAGAACAAAGTCAAATTATAATAGACGAACATTGTAATTGTATTTATTTTTTCAACTCTATCGAATTAATGAAAGAAAATTGTTTTTTCATATCCTTTTACTTTAAAGACATTAAAATTTTACTATATTTGATTGGCACTGAGTCTTTATTTAATAACAATTAAAACTACAAGAATTTGAGAATACATTATCTTTAAAGGGACCTAAAAAAAAATATTTAGGATTCAGATACAGAATACAATTTTAAATAACTTTGTAATTTGCTTCTTGCTGATCCTTTAAAGGATACCAAGAGAATCAAGTTTGCTTGATTCTCTTGGTATCCTTTGAAGGATCAGCAATGCACTACTGAGGGGTTGGCTGAACGCTTTTGGTAAGCCATTGACAAAAACATATATATGAATCGCCAATCACTCATAGTAGTGCATTGCTATTCCTGAGCCTACCTAGGTATACTTTTCAACAGAGGATAACAAAGCAGATTAGGTAACAGAAGTAAATTGTTAAGTTGTTTAAAATGTTGGACTATTTAAATTGCGATAGTTTCTCATTTTGATTTTACTGTCCATTTAAATCCCTTCTATAATGAAAGGGAGCAGTTAAATGTTCTCCCATGTATGGTGTAGAGCAAAGTATTTAAAACTCTTTTGTATCACATAAAGGTTAAAGAACTTCCCACGTTTAAAGATATGGATTTTTTAAACAAGAGCCAGAAAGTGTATGTGGATGAGGAGCAAAAGAAAGCCTTTATGGACAAGTTAAAGCGCGATGTGGAGGTAAGTTATGGTGTCACTGTTTTTGGTTTTTATGCGATTTAGTGGCCTCTGTAGAAGCTGATGTTGTCTGTTAAAGGGACAGTAAACCTTAAAAATGTTATATAATTCTGCACATAGTGCAGAATTATACAACATTATTTAGGTGCTATAGCCATAAAAGCATTTTTTCCTTTTATATTTTGCTAAAATACGGCGCTTTTACAGACCCGCTCTCTGCTGAGCTGGTCTGTTATTTTTAGTCAGCGCATCGGGCCAGCTGTATAGTCACAGCCCAGCCCAACCGCGCCATAAGACTAAGTGCAGCTCGCTCCTGTGACAGGAGCGAGCTGCACTTAGTGCTATGGCGCAGTCGGGCCGGGCTGTGACTATACAGCTGGCCCGATGCGCTGACTATTACAGACCCGCTCAGCAGAGAGCGGGTCTGTAAAAGCGCCGTATTTTAGCAAAATATAAAAGGAAAAAATGCTTTTATGGCTATAGCACCTAAATAATGTTATATAATTCTGCACTATGTGCAGAATTATATAACATTATTTTTAAGGTTTACTGTCCCTTTAATAAAGAACTATAATATTTTTTTAAGTACCACTCTGAATCATGTTTTCTATCATTTAAACACCTGTGTTTGGGGTTTTGTACTATATAATGTATACAAATTGTGGAACACTGGAGATTTAAGCTTATATTTGTAATGGAGCTAATACCTTTTGCTGTAAAACAGTTGAATTTTGTTGAGTAAATGTATTGAAGACTGGAACTGCAATAGAGAGAGAGTGGTTCCCAACTGAGAATGGCTTCTGTAGAATAACGCGTAATCAAAAAAATGCATGCTATGCTATTAAACAGATAAACTGGGGATAATGGCAAACACAAAACTGCAAAGCCATTACACTTTATACCATGACCAATATTTGCAATGATTTCTCCAGACACATTCTTGTAATTCAGCGTAAATTTAAATCTCAGTGATATTAAAGAAACCAGATGTTTCCATAGTCTTTGGCTAATTTTAACCTTGATCTTTGCACCCTGAGAAAAATTTTCTTGGAATATAACTTTTTTTGGCTACTGCCTTATTCTTTCTTCCGTTCTTTTCCTTTTCTCTTTCTTTCCTTTCTTGTTACTGCAGTGCTAAAAAATGGAGTTCCTTTCTAAAATGTTTAAATTAAATACTTTAAATCGGTAAGAACCATAAAAACAGACTCCTCGAAGGAAATCTATCCTGGTACTATTCAGTTCTTAACAGCAAATGTCCTACTTTCAGGACAGAATGCATAAAAGGTTGGCTGCTCAACTTTTTAAAGACACAGGAATCTGGTACAATGCAAAGCTTTAACCTTAAAATGAGACCAAATTTCAAAAAGCGTATTTAACCTTTTTCCTTCCATAAGGCAGGGAGAGTCCACGACTTTATTCCTTACTGTTGGGAAATACAACACCTGGCCACCAGGCGGAGGCAAAGACACCCCAGCCAAAGGTTTTAATATCCCTACTACTTACCCTATCCCTCTCACATCGGATAAAAGCAAGGTATCTATTAGGCATCAGAAAATGATATACACATCACAAGACATGGTCAAACATGTTTGATATAAGTAATACTGTACTTTTCTTTTACAAGATATGACGAGTCCACGGATTTCATCCTTACTTATGGGATATCGCCTCCTGGTCAGCAGGAGGAGGGAAAGAGCTCCACAGCAGAGCTGCATAAATAGCTCCTCCCTTCCCCCCAACCCAGTCATTCTCTTTGCCTGTGTTAGTGATAGGAGTGAGGTTAAGTGAGGATAATTTTATTTGTGGTTGGCTGACGCTGGGGAGATATACTGTGTAGCTGTGAATTACATGGCGTTTGATTGACATTTCCTTTTTCCCTGGTTTGATGCTTGTTTACGCCCACGATGGGCGGGACTTGATTTCACGCGCTTAGCTTGCGCAGTTACGCTTCAGTTAAGTTCCGGTGATACGAGTACTTGGAAGCAGTGTACTAGTGCAGCCCCTAGGTCCGCTTGTCACGATAATTTCCAAGCGGTCCTAGGCTCACTGTTGGAGGGTAACGATGGTCACGGAGACAGGAGCTGCTGCGGAGAGGTGACTGTGTTTTTTCAGAGACTGGTGTGTAAGCAGGGCCTACATAGGGAGTGCGGGGTATACATCTGTCCGCTCTTAATTGATATTAATTTGTTTTAGCCATTTTTGGGACTAATGTAAAAACGTTTTAAAGACACAGTACAATATTTTTTGTTACACTGATTTTTTATTTATCAGTGACTTGACCACGCTTGCCTTTGAAATCTGTCAATATGGAGGACATTGAACACAGTACATGTCCCATGTGTTTGGATGCTATTGTGGAACCCTCTGTTACACTTTATGACACTTGTATTGAGAGAGCCTTACAATGTAAAGAGAAAATATTCTTTAATAAAGATATGTCTAAAGAATGTTCTCAGACCAATGAGATTCAGGGTATGCCGCAATCTTCTCCCCAAGCGTCACAGCCTTTAATGCCCACACAATCGACGCCATGTTCTTAAACGTTGTCTGCTTCTTTTACTTTGCAGGATATGGCTGCAGTTATGTCATCCACTCTCACAGAGGTTTTGTCTAAGTTGCCAGTGTTGCAAGGCAAACGCAGCAGGGCAGAAACCCATGTGGTCCCTGCGACTTCTGATGCTTTGATGGCTATTTCCGATGTACCTTCCCAGGGATCTGATTTGTGGAGCAGGGGGACCCTTTCTGAGGGGGAACTGTCTGACTCAGGTAGTGCATTGCCTCAGACAGATTCGGACGTAACGTCCTTCAGATTTAAACTGGAACACCTCTGCTTGTTGCTGCGGGAGGTTTTGATGACTCTGGATGACTGTGATTCTATTGTGGTACCACCAGAGAAATTGTGTAAGATGGACAAATACTTAGAAATTCCTTCTTACTCTGATGTTTTTCCGGTTCCTAAGAGAATTTCGGAAATTGTTTTATGGGAATGGGAAAGACCGAGTATCCCTTTCTCTCCTTCCCCTATTTTTAAGATGTACCCTATAGCTGACTTGGCAGAAGGTCCCTAAGCTGGAGGGAGCTATTTCTACCCTGGCTAAGCGTACGACTATCCCTATTGAGGCCAGTTGTGCTTTCAAAGACCCTATGGCTAAAAAGTTGGAGGGTCTTCTAAAAAAGCTATTTGTTCATCAAGGGTTTCTATTACAACCGACGGCCTGCATTGTACCAGTCACGACTGCGGCTGCCTTTTGGTTTGAAACCTTAGAAGAGTCTCTTAAAACTGAGACTTCTTTACAGGAGATAATGGATAGAATTAAGGCCCTTAAGCTGGCTAATTCTTTTGTCACGGATGCCGCCTTTCAGATCGCCAAATTGGCGGCTAAAAATGCAGGATTTTCCATTTTAGCACGCAGAGGCCAGTTGTGCTTTCAAAGACCTATTGAGGCCAGTTGTGCTTTCAAAGACCCTATGGCTAAAAAGTTGGAGGGTCTTCTAAAAAAGCTATTTGTTCATCAAGGGTTTCTATTACAACCGACGGCCTGCATTGTACCAGTCACGACTGCGGCTGCCTTTTGGTTTGAAGCCTTAGAAGAGTCTCTTAAAACTGAGACTTCTTTACAGGAGATAATGGATAGAATTAAGGCCCTTAAGCTGGCTAATTCTTTTGTCACGGATGCCGCCTTTCAGATCGCCAAATTGGCGGCTAAAAATGCAGGATTTTCCATTTTAGCACGCAGGGCCTTATAGTTGAAATTTTGGTCTGCGAATGTGTCCTCTAAATCCAAACTTTTGGCTATTCCTTTCAATGGAAAGACCCTATTTGTGACATTACGGGAGGTAAGGGTCACCTCCTCCCTCAAGATAAGACATCTAAGCAAAGGGGGCGACAAAGTAATTTTCGATCCTTTCGTAATTTAAAGGGAGTCCCCTCTTCATCTTCCGGTAAACAGGAAGGGAATTATCCTCAAGCCAAACTCACCTGGAGACCCAACCAGGCTTGGAACAAGATCAAACAACCAAAGAAGCCCGCTGCTGCTCCCAAGACGTCATGAAGGGGCGGCCCCCGATCCGGGACCGGATCTAGTAGGGGGCAAACTTTCTCTCCCTGGACATTAGAAATCGTGTCTCAAGGGTATCAGATGGAGTTCAAAAATTCTTTCCCAAGGGGAAGGTTTCTTCTTTCATGATTGTCTGTAGACCAGACAAAAAGAGAGGCGTTCTTACGTTGTGTAAAAGACCTCTCCACTATGGGAGTAATTTGTCCCGTTCCAAAACAGGAACAGGGGCAGGGGTTTTACTCAAACCTTTTTGTGGTTCCCAAAATGTTCCGACCTATTTTAGATCTCAAGAGTCTAAACAAGTTTCTCAGAGTTCCATCCTTCAAGATGGGAGACTATTCGGACAATTCTTCCATTGATCAAGGAGGGTCAATATATGACTACCGTGGACTTAAAGGATGCATATCTTCATATTCCTATCCACAGAGATCACCAATTCCAAAGGTTTGCCTTCCTGGACAAACATTTTCAGTTCGTGGCTCTTCCTTTCGGAGTGGCCACGGCACCCAGGATCTTCACGAAGGTTCTAGGGTCTCTGCTGGCGGTTCTCAGACCACGGGGCATTGCAGTGGCGCCTTATCTGGATGATATTCTTATTCAGGCATAGTCTTATCAACTGACAAATTCTCATACCGACTTGGTTCTGTCTTTTCTAAGGACTCACGGGTGGAAAGTGAATCTAGAAAAGAGTTCACTAACTCCACAGGCAAGGGTTCCTTTCCTGGGAACTCTAATAGACTCTATGTCCATGAAAATCTTCTTGACGGATGTCAGAAAGTTAAAGATTCTGACCACTTGCCGAGCCCTTCAGTCCAATCCTCGGCTGTCAGTGGCTCAGTGCATGGAGGTAATTGGATTGATGGTGGCGGCAATGGACATAATTCCGTTTGCTCGTTTTCATCTCAGACCTCTTCAACTGAGCATGCTCAGACAGTGGAATGGAGATTATGCAGATTTGTCTCCTCAGATAGATCTGGAACCGGAGACAAGAGACTCTTCTTTAGTGGTTGTCGCTGGATCATCTAAATTTGGATTATCCAAAATAATTTGGTGGGCCGAGGCTCACTCTTGTTATATGTCAGCAATCTACATCCCAGGAGTGGACAACTGGGAAGCGGATTTTTTGAGCAGACAGACGTTTCATCCGGGGGAATGGGAACTCAATCCAGAGGTCTTTGCCACCCTGATTCTCAGATGGGGCAGGCCGGAGCTGGATCTTATGGCATCTCGTCAGAATGCCAAGCTCCCGAGATATGGATCCATGTCCAGGGATCCTCAGGCCGAACTGATAGATGCCTTGGCAGTGCCTTGGTCGTTCAACTTAGCCTATGTGTTTCCAACGTTTGCTCTCCTCCCACGGGTGATTGCTCGGATCAAACAGGAGAGGGCTTCAGTGATTCTCAATGCTCCTGCGTGGCCTTTCAGGACTTGGTATGCCGACCTGGTGGACATGTCATCTCTGCCACCGTGGAAGCTTCCATTGAGGCAGGACCTTCTCATTCAGGGACCCTTCCATCATCCGAATCTAATTTCTCTGCAGCTGACTGCTTGTAGATTGAACGCTTGATTTTATCTAAGCGAGGGTTCTCTGATTCGGTCATCGATACTTTGATTCAGGCACGTAAGCCTGTTACTAGAAGAATTTACCATAAGATATGGCGTAAATATCTTTATTGGTGCGAATCCAAGGGTTATTCATGGAGTAAGATTAGGATTCCTAGGATTTTATCCTTTCTCCAAGAAGGATTGGAGAAGGGGTTATCAGCAAGTTCCTTAAAGGGACAGATTTATGCTTTATCTATTTTGTTAAACAAACATCTGGCAGATATTCCGGATGTTCAATCCTTTTGTCAGGCTCTGACTAGGATCAGGCCGGTATTTAGACCAATTGCTCCTCCTTGGAGTTTGGATTTAGTTCTTAAAGTTCTTCAAGGGTTCCGTTTGAACCTATGCATTCCATAGATATTAAGTTCTTATCTTGGAAAGTTTTATTTTTGGTTGCTATTTCCTCTGCTCGCAGAGTTTCTGCGTTTTCAGCATTACAATGTGATTCTCCTTAACTTATTTTTCATTGTGATAAGGTGGTGTTGCGTACCAAACCTGGTTTTCTTCCTAAGGTTGTTTCTAACAAGAATATTAATCGGGAAATTGTTGTTCCTTCCTTGTGTCCTAACCCTTCTTCTAAGAAGGAGCGTCTGTTACATAATTTGGACGCAGTCACTGCCTTGAAGTTCTACTTGCAGGCAACTAAGGATTTTTCATCAAACATCTTAATTATTTGTTGTTTTTGCTTGGAAACGTAGGGGTCAGAAAGCTACGGCTACCTCTTTCTTTTTGGTTGAAGAGTATCATCCGTGTTGCATATGAGGCTGTTGGATAGCACCCTCCAGAACAAATTACGGCTCATTCTACTAGGACTGTGGCTTCCTCATGGGCATTTAAAAATGATGCTTCTGTTGAACAAATTTGCAAGGCTGCAACTTGGTCGTCTCTTCACACTTTTTCCAAATTTTCCAAATTTTATACTTTTGCCTCATCTGAGGCTGTTTTTGGGAGAAAGGTTCTTCAAGCAGTGGTGCCTTCCATTTAGGTTCCTGTCTTGTCCCTCCCTTTCATCCGTGGCCTATAGCTTTGGTATTGTATCCCATAAGTAAGGATGAAATCCGTGGACTCGTCATATCTTGTAAAAGAAAAGGAAATTTATGCTTACTTGATAAATGTATTTCTTTTACGATACGAGTCCACGGCCCACCCTGTTGTTTTCTAAGACAGGTTTTTCTTTTGTTAAACTTCAGTCACCTCTGCACCTTGGCTTTTACTTTTTCTACCTAACTTCGCTCGAATGACTGGGTTGGGGGTAGGGAGGAGCTATTTATGCAGCTCTGCTATGGAGCTCTTTGCCTCCTCCTGCTGACCAGGAGGCGATATCCTATAAGTAAGGATGAAATCCATGGACTCGTCATATTGTAAAAGAAATACATTTATCAGGTAAGCATAAATTTCCTTTTTCAATGACCACCAGTCTGGAGATGCAGGGATAGTTTTTTTGCGAACCCATCCAGACTGTTGCTAACAGCTCCTGAGCAATCAGTGTTGATGAGTCTCACTGCTTGCTGCTACACACTCAAGTCCATGTTAAGCGCTGCTGCAAGACTGTCACACTTAAGGCTGTGCCTGTTCCACTGCATAGATCCTGGGGGTTAATATCTCCTTTAGGGAGAATATTTGAACAGTTTGGGGATTTATATCTGCTTAATGTGAGTTTTTTTTAGGCTCATAGACTGTGTTTTTTGGCTTGGAACAAACCGGTTTCACTTTCATTTTTGAAGTGTTGCGCAGCTCATAATAGCTTGGGCCCTTTTTCATAGCAGGGGAAGTCCTGTCTTACGTACCGGGTGCGAATTCTTTCATTTCCTAAGATCCTGCTGCAGACATCACTCCTGAGGAAAGCATTTTCACTGTTAACTGTCTGGGTCTAGGAGGTGGTGAGTGCCCCAGCCATTGGGAGTATTAAGGTGCCGTTTTTTAAATAAAAGCGTTTCTTTTTGTTGTCCTTCTGTGGATATATACAAAGCTATGGAGGACCTTTGATACTACATTAGAAGGTTCCGCTCCTTCTTTACTGATGAATAATTCCTGTTTATATTGTGAGGAGGTTCTGGTTTGCCTGCCTGCTCAGTTTTGTTCAATTTGCCTAAGCACTGTTCTAAAGCCTAAGAAGGGAGACAAGCCTGCTAATACTCATAATGCTATTAGCCCTTCTGAGCCGTCTACTTCTCAGAAATCTGGGTTCCGAGAAATTACTACCCTTTCTACATTACCCGCTCCACATGCAGTTCCCCGCAGCTCAAATAATCCTCCATCTGGTGGGGGCTTTTTTCCGGCAGACTTTAGCACGCAGTTACAATCGGCGGTGTCTGTGGCCCTGATATAACAAATGCAAGAGAAAGGTTAAACATAGTTCTCCTGTCCTAGAGTCATCTAAATATTTGTCGGATTTAGCTACTATATTCCAGCTATCCGAGGATGAGTTAACCTCTGTAGCTTCAGAGGGGGAACTTTCTGAGTCGGAGACAGTTACTAAACCTCCTTCAGCGGAGGAACCCTCCTTTAAGATTTAAAATTGAGCTCTATTTTTTATTAAAAGCAGTTCTGTCTACTCTAGAGGTTCCAGGGGCTACACTCCCTAAGGAGCCTAAGATCCCTAAATTAGACAGGGTTTACGAAGATAGGAAGTTCCCTCTGACTTTTTCTGTGCCAGTTAAGATTGTGAACATTATTAGTAACGAATGGGAAGGAGTAGGAACTTTTTTTTCCCCCTCGTCTACTTTTTAAACATTTATTCCCGGTTCCTGACCGAAGGTGGATGGCGCTGTCTCCACGCTGGCTAAGCATACTACTATCCCTCTGGAGGATAGTTCTTCTTTTTGAGAGCCTATGGATAATAAAATGGAAACTTTACTGATTAAGATGTTTCAACATAAAGGGTTTTTATTCCAACCAGTGGTAGCTGTAGCTGCTGTTGCTGGAGCAGCTACCTACTGGTGCAACACTCTGTTGGAGGTCATTGAGGTGGAGACTCCCCTCGAGGATATTCAGGAGAGAATTAAGGCACTGAGAATGGCGAACTCCTTCATCTATGACACGAATATGCAGATTATTTGCATAAATGCAAAGGCTGCTGGCTTTGCAGTTCTAGCCCGCCGGGCTCTCTGGTTGAAGTCTTGTTCTGCAGATATGACTTCTAAATCCAGACTCCTTTCTCTTCCCTTCAAGGGGAAGATTTTATTTGGTCCAGGGCTGGACTCCATTATCTCTACGGTTACCAGAGGGAAAGGTGCCTTCCTACAGCAGGATAACAATATGCCTAAGGGACGGCAACTGTCTAATTTTCATTCCTTTTATGCTGACAAGTCGCAACGACAACAGTCCTCTTCCAAGTCCGAGCAGCCGGCTCACTCCTGGAATATGTCCAAACAGACTAAGAAGCCCGCCGAGAACAAATCTGCATGAATGGGTGGCCCCCGATCTGGGATCGGATCGAGTAGAGGGCAGTCAATCTCTTTTTTTTTTTTTTTTTTTCAGACACTTGGTTCCAGGATGTACAGGATCCTTGGGTCCTGGAGGTTGTATCTCAAGGATACAGGATAGGATTCAAGTCTCATCCGCCCAGGGGCAGATTCCTACTCTCCAGTCTTTCGTCAAGACCAGAAAAGAGGGCTGCCTTCCTAGGTTACATACAGGATTTCTCCTATCTAGGAGTAATTGTCCTGGTACCTACAGCAAAAAGAGGTTTGGGGTTTTATTCAAACCTTTTCTTGTTTCCAAAGGAGGGAACTTTTCGTCCAATTCTGGACCTAAATTGCCTAAACAATTTTCTAAGTGTTCCCTCTTTCAAGATGGAGACAATATGGTCAATCCTTCCTCTCGTTCAGGAAGGACAGTTTATGACCACAATAGACCTGAAGCAAGCTAACTTCTGCATGTCTTACCCTCCAGGCCTCCTTGAGACCCTCAGTAGCTCAGTGTATGGAGGTAATCGGACTCATGGTGTCCTGCATGGACATCATTCCTTTTGCCAGATTCCATCTCAGACCCTTACAACTATGCATGCAGAGACAATGGAATGGCGTCCATTCAGATCTGTCTTAACAGATTGTGCTGGACAGCCTGTTGAGAGACTCACTCTCCTGGTTGCTCTGCCCAGATCATCTGTCCCAAGCCACGTGCTTTTTGAGACCATCCTGGGAGATTGTGACTACGGACACAAGCCTTTCCGGCTGGGGAGCCGTTTAGGGTGCCAAGAAGGAACAAGGTCTGTGCACTCAGGAGGAGTCCTCCCTGCCGATCAATATTTTGGAACTCCAGGCAATTTTAAATGACTTAAAGTCTTGTCCCCTCCTGGGTTCGTCACGGTTTATCAGATTCCAATCAGACAATATAACCTTGGTTGCCTATATCAACCATCAGGGGGGAACGAGAAGTTCCTTAGTGATGAGAGAAGTATCTCAGATACTAGAGTGGGCAGAGACTCACAAATGTACGCTGTCAGCAATCCACATTCCGGGTGTGGACAACTGGGAAGCGGACTTCCTCAGCAGGCAATCCTTTCACCCAGGGGAATGGTCTCCTCTTTCCAAGGTGTTTGCAGCGATATGCAGCGAGTGGGGGATGCCAGAGAGAGATCTCATGGCATCCCGCCTCAATACCAAGCTACCTAGGTACGGGTCGAGGTAGAGGGATCCTCAGGCAGAATTGATAGATGCCCTATCAGTACCATGGAGGTTCAGTCTTGTATATATTTTCCTCCATTACCGCTTCTCACTCGTGTGGTGGCTCGCATCAAGCAGAAGCGAGCATCTGTGATTCTGATTGCTCCATAGTGGCCACGAAGGACGTGGTTTGCGGATCTGTTGGGGATATCCTCATCTCCTCAGTGGAAGGTACCTTGTCGCAGAGATCTGCTTATACAGGGTCCCTTCGTTCATCAAAATCTAGATTCTCTGAGGCTGACTGGGTGAAGATTGAACGCTTAGTCTTAGCCAAAAGAGGGTTCTCTGAGAGTGTTATCAACACTCTGGTTCAAGCTTGTAAGCTAGTTACTTGTGTTATCTACCATAAAGTGTGGAGAACTTACTTGTACTGGTGTGAAGAGCTTGGCTTTTCCTGGCATAAGGTTAAGGTTGCCAGAATTATAGCTTTTCTCCAGGATGGACTGGAGAAGGGCCTATCTGCTAGTTCCCTGAAGGGACCGATATTGGCCCTGTCGGTTTTACTGCACAAAAGATTGGCTGAGCTTCCAGTTGTGCAGTCCTTTAAGGCTCTGGCTAGGATAAGACCCGTGTTTAGATCTGGGGCTCCGCCTTGGAGCCTCAATCTTCTGTTCTTAGTGTTTTGCAGCAGGCACCGTTTGAGCCTATGCATACGGTTGACATTAAAATTATCTTGGAAGGTTCTTTTTTTTGTTGGCTATTGCCTCTGCGTGCAGTTTCTGAGAATTCTGCTTTGCGATGTGATTCCCCTTATCTGTCTTTTTATGCTGTTAAGGTCGGTTTTGCGCACTAAACTAGGGTTCCTCCCTAAGGTGGTGTTGAATCGTAACATTAATCAAGAAATTGTTGTTCCTTCCTTGTGTCCTAATCCTTCTTCAGCGAAGGAACGTTTGCTTCACAATCTTGATGTGGTTCGTGCCTTGAAGTTCTATCTTCAGGCTACTAAGGAATTCAGACAATCTTCCTCTTTGTCATCTATATGGGGAAGCGTAAGTGGCAGAAAGCTACTACGACTTCCCTATCCTTCTAGTTGAGGAGTGTCATCCGCTTAGCTTATGAAACAGTGGGATGACAGCCTCCTGAGAGGATAACGGCTCATTCCACTAGAGCAGTGGCTTCCTCTTGGGCTTTTAAGAACAAATCCTCAATGGATCAGATTTGTAAGGCGGCTACCTGGTCCTCCTTACACACTTTTTCTAAATTTTACAAGTTTGATGTGTTTGCTTCGGGTGAAGCAGCTTTCGGGAGAAAAGTTTTGCAGGCTGTGGTGCCCTCAGAATAGGTTCCGTCTTTTTTTCTGTTCCCTCCCGTTATTCATTCAGTGTCCTCTGGAGCTTGGTTATAGTGTTCCCAACAGTAAGGAATAAAGTCGTGGACTCTCCCTGCCTTATGGAAGGAAAACATAATTTATGCTTACCAGATAAATTCCTTTCCTTCCTGGCAGAGAGAATCCATGACTCGCCCGTAATTTGTTTTGATGGGTGTCTCCCTTTTTTATATTGTTTCTTCTGGCATCTTTATACCGTGAGGTTTCTCCTACTTATCCTTGTTACGGCAGAATGACTGGGGGATATGGGAAGTGGGAAGGATATTTAAGCCTTTGGCTGAGGTGTGTCTGCCTCCTCCTGATGGCCAGGTGTTGTATTCCCAACAGTAAGGAATGAAGTTGTGGACTCTCCCTGCCAGAAAGGAAAGAAATTTTTCTGGTAAGCATAAATTGCTTTTTTTTATCAGTCTCCTGCATACACGTGCCTGTATGCTGCTAAGAGACTGTAGTTATTCTAGTGGTCAGCTGACATGCTGCATGTCACTTAATCCTTTTAAAGTTCAGCAGCTTATCACAAATGTCCACAAATTCGTCTGATTAATACATATTTTGACTTGCTAATACTAAAATTAAGGTGGTGGTCATGATTTAGAATAAAGAAGGAATGTGTTAAACTAAAGGGTTAACAAACAGGTTGGTGAGTATTAGTTCAATCTTGATAGGTACCATATAGACAGAGATAACAGGATATGCCAGAGGAGAGCATAGTGAACAAACTGAATGAATATCTTAAATAAATATTAAATTATTCTTCCTACTGAAACTAACTGAACTTTCTGCTTCTAGTTTCTAGTGCAATTGAAAATTATGGATTATAGTTTATTGCTTGGAATCCATGATGTTAGTCGTGCTGAGCAAGAGGAAGAGGAGGAAGTAGAAGAGGAGGATACTGAAAATGAGGGGGCTGCCCACACTGCAGTTGGATCATATGGAACATCCCCAGAAGGAATAGCTGGATACCTAAACTCCCATAAACCACTGGGCCCCGGAGAATTTGAACCCTATATAGACGTATATGCAGTCAAAAGTTCTGACAGTGAGTTGGGATATGCTTTTTAAAAAAGAGATGCTTGCTTTTAAAAGTTTTTTTTTTTTTTTTTATGTAAACCGTAGAAGTGTAGTATTCCGTAGTGCCAAGAGTTTAAAGAATTACATTCAATTTGATATATCAAATAGGAACTACAGGTATCAACTTTTTTTTTTTTCTTTCTTTTTTGTATGTAGGGTGGGGGGTCAAAAGGGCTTGGAATGGTTTATCTTCTCTCCTCTAGAAATATAAATAGGAAACAAATTTAGTTAAATTGTATTTTTTTGGATACCGTTAACATTACATATTAATGTGCTCCCTCATTTGAAAAATGATTTGTTTTCATTGCCCTGTCCTTCCTTCTAGCAGTGCAACAAAGTATTCTTTGGCAAACTTTCTTTAATGCCTGTGATGTCACATACTTTTGCAATACCATATTTGGAATCTGGTTGGTTTAAAGCCCTGTGTCTTCATGCAATAGCTAGGCATTCCATAAGTATTTGAGAGACATCTGCCAACAAAATGAAAATCTCCATTTCTTTCATAAGACGGTGAGCCCACAAGCCATTACTAAAGGGATTCAACTGCTGGCCCCTAGGAGGAGGCAAATATTCCCATAGCTCTAAGAGCACTTAATCCCTCCCACCTCTCTGATATTCTAGTCTTTTCTTTGCCTCCTCAAACCGATTTGAGCCCCATTTTGCCCTCAGAGAGCTGCTACTGAGAGTGGGAAGATTGGAGTATTGGGCACAATTATACCCAGTGAGTATTTAATCACAAGCCTGCCACAGGTGTCGCAGTGATTGGTCCCTTAGCCTCCTCCTGTTGGATCGTTGATATACTTTATTCATAGATCCTCTACTGTGACGTACACAGCACTGGATAGGCTCTCTATCTGAATCAGTCTTTTCTGCAGCCAGTGCGCACAGTAGAGTTGGTGCTTCTAAGGTAAGAACAGCCATTTCCTGCACTCACATATCCCACAGGCTATTAGTACACCAATTTCTTTCATGTAATTGGCAAGAGTCCATGAGCTAGTGACGTATGGGATATACAATCCTACCAGGAGGGGCAAAGTTTCCCAAACCTCAAAATGCCTATAAATACACCCCTCACCACACCCACAATTCAGTTTTACAAACTTTGCCTCCTATGGAGGTGGTGAAGTAAGTTTGTGCTAAGATTTCTACGTTGATATGCGCTTCTCAGCATTTTGAAGCCTGGTTCCTCTCAGAGTACAGTGAATGTCAGAGGGATGTAAAGGGAGTATCACCTATTGAATGCAATGGTTTTCCTCTCGGGAGATCTATTTCATAGGTTCTCTGTTATTGGTCGTAGAGATTCATCTCCTACTTCCCTTTTCAGATCGGCGATATACTCTCATATTCCATTACCTCTACTACTAACTGTTTCAGTACTGGTTTAGCTATCTGCTATATGTGGATGGGTGTCTTTCCGTAAGTATGTTTTTATTACTTAAGACACCCTCAGCTATGGTTTGGCACTTTATGCATTAATATAAAGTTCTAAATATATGTATTGTACTTATATTTGCCATGAGTCAGGTTTATGTATTTCCTTTTGCAGACTGTCAGTTTCATATTTGGGGAAAAACATATTTAGGTAATATTTTTCTTACCTGGGGTTTAGTCTTTTTTCAAATTGACTTTTTTTCTTTTAATTTTGCAGGCAAAATTAGGCCCACAAGGGCGCAAAATGTCAAAGTTTATTGCGTCATTCTTGGCGCGAGAATTTTTTGGCCCGGAAGTACGTCCGATGATGCAAATCCGTCATTTCCAGCGTCTTAATTGACGCCGCGTTCCTTGCACAAGGTTGTGTCGTTAATGACATGTGTCATTTCCGGATGTTGTTAGCGACAAAAAAATTTCAGTTACGTTGTGCGTCATACTTGGCGCCAAATAATGTCATTATTTAAAACCCCATTCCTATATGCCTCTTTCCTTTTTTCTATGTCAGAGGGCTATGCTGTTTGCATTTTTTTCCCATTCCTGAAACTGTCATATAAGGAAATTGATAATTTTGCTTTATATGTTTTTTCTCTTACATTTTGCAAGATGTCTCAATCTGATACTGTCTCAGAAATCTCTGTTGGAACCCTGCTCCCTGATAACAGTTCTACCAAAGCTAAGTGCATTTGTTGTAAACTTGTGGAGATTATATCTCCAGCTGTGGTTTGTAATAGTTGTCATGATAAACTTTTGCATGCAGATAATGTGTCCATCAGTAATACTACATTGCCTGTTGCTGTTCCTTCAACATCTAATGTACAAGAAATACCTGTGAAATTAAAAGAATTTATTGCTGATTCTATACATAAGGCTTTGTCTGCCATCCCACCTTCTAATAAACATAAAAATTCTTTTAAAACTTCTCATAAAGTTGATGAAATTTCAAATGACCAACAACATACTGAATTATCCTCCTCTGATGAAGATATATCTGATTCAGAAGATCCTTCCTCAGATATTGACACTGACAAATCTACTTATTTATTTAAAATGGAGTATCTTCGTTCTTTGTTAAAAGAAGTGTTGATTACATTGGATATTGAGGAAACTAGTCCTCTTGATATTAAAACTAGTAAACATTTAAATTCTGTTTATAAACCTCCTTTGGTTACTCCAGAGGTTTTTCCAGTTCCTGATGCTATTTCTAAAGAATGGAATAGGCCTGGTACTTTTATTCCTTCTTCAAGGTTTTAAAAAATTGTATCCTTTGCCAGCAGTTACATTGGAGTTTTGAGAAAAGATCCCCAAAGTTGATGGGGTTATCTCTACTCTTGTTAAACGTACTACTATTCCTATGGAAGATAGTACTTACTTTAAAGATTCTTTAGATAGGAAACTTGAATCTTATCTAAGGAAAGCCTATTTATATTCAGGTCATCTTCTCAGGCCTGGAATTTTTGGCTGATGTTGCAGCTGCATCAACGTTTTGGTTGGAAAATTTAGCGCAACAAGAATTGGATTCTGATTTATCTAGCATTGTTCGCTTGCTTCAACATGCTAATCATTTTATTTGTGATGCCATTTTTGATATCATCAAAATTGATGTTAAATCTATGTCTTTAGCTATTTTAGCTAGAAGAACTTTGTGGCTTAAATCTTGGAATGCTGACATGACTTCTAAGTCCAGACTGCTATCTCTTTCTTTCCAAGGTAATAAGTTATTTGGTTCTCAGTTGGATTCGATTATTTCAACTGTCACTGGGGGGAAGGGAGTTTTTTTTGCCTCAGGATAAAAGACCTAAGGGTAAATCTAAAGCTTCTAACCGTTTTCGTTCCTTTCGACAAAATAAGGAACAGAAACCTAATCCTTCCTCCAAGGAATCTGTTTCCAATTGGGAACCTTCCTCAGATTGGAATAAATTATCAAAATGGAATTTGTAGATGGCGCTTTAAGCTATGGGAATGTATAAAAAAAAATTGATATAATAAAATAGGAAATAATAATTTTTTCTTTTTTCACTAGTTTTGCTTGAAAGGATTCGCTAAAAGGTGAATTTCAAAATAGTTTTATTAATGGTTTCTGCAATCTTTGTACCTAAAAATTGGTAAATATAAAATAATAATAAAAACAGAGATAAAAGTATAATCACAAATCAACACACCTCATTCATAACACTCATTCATTAAATACTTCAAATATTTAAAACAGTAATTCTAATCCTTAGGTTTATAACTTTAAAACCTTTAAAAAGACCCTTTATCTAGCAAATTAATAAATGATCAATCCAAACAGATATACAAAGTGTCCTTTTAGAACAAATGTGTCTCCAAATGAAACTGAGAGCAGAGGATGACAAATTGTATCTTATAATTTTATGGCTGATTCCCTTTAGAGTTCCTTTGAAATAGGTTTACATACATGAGCTGCTCCTTATATAAGCAATCTGTTCACCAATTTTCTATTTATTTGGTTATTAAAGTTTCCACAGTCAATTGTGTGTTAGTTTCCACAGTCTAAGCAGTTACGTTAAAATCACATTAGGATGATTAAATATATGTGCACATAAAATTCATATGACTTGCGGTTTCGCTGAAGTGTGATAATCTTACCGCCTTGGTGTATGAGCTTGCTTCTGTGTACAACGCTCTCACCTGCAGCACCGCCTGATTTTGCAGCTTGTAATTCACCGGGAGTCCTTGCGCTGCTAGCAAAGCGCCTGGCGTCACCGGTCACGATCAGCTGTGATCACCTGTAGAAATAGTGTAGTACTTGCGCAAGTAATATAAGATGACTTGTTCCTTCTTGACCGCCCTCTGTGCGCTCTCTGCACTTTAGTACTTTGTACACAGAGTGAAACTTGTCCGGGCTCAAATATTTGGATATCACCAGATGCAGGTTCTTTATTAATACACAGTCCTTCTACGCGTTTCACCCCTCTCAAACAGGGCTTTCTCAAGATACTGTGTCCTGCTCACCTGTTCCTTAAATACACAAACAGCTTCCGGTAGGTGATTGAAAATTTCTACTTCCTCTCTGGTTGTATCTGTATGATACTATTTGGTGGAAACCTCATGTACTTCTTATGCCTCCGTATGCCTTTCGTTATTTACATCTTTATAGCTCTCCAATATATATCTATTATCACTCCCAATATAATTCCTTTAATAAAGGGTCTTTAACTATTTCGTACATTTAGTGTGAAATACAAAATTAATAAACCTTATTTCTAATTCATCCAAACAACTTATTAGACATACACATACATTTATTGATTTAGAATCTTTCTTATGAGGGTGGACAATATCTATTCGGTAAAATATACCAACAATTTAATTTTATTTTTAATATCCTCTGAACTTTGATGTAAACAATATCTCATACATATGGACCTCTATTGATTTAAAAAATTATATAGTTTAAAAATGAATAGGGTAGGATTTAACAATTAATACAATATATAATAGATAAGGCACTTCATTTAAATTTAAAATTTTAATAGGGTAAAATATAATAGATCATGTGGTATATAAAATAAATATATTTTGAGGTAATAATAGGGGAAATTTAATAGGGTAAAATTTAATAATTACAGGAACTTTTTATATTAAAATAGATTCATATAGTCAAAAATATTACATTTTACCCTATTATATTATATATAATTGTTGTATTACAGGAACTTTTATATGTTAAAATAGATTCATATAATCAAAAATATATATAAAAAATACAACTCTATAAAAAAGGGGCAATTTCTATCTCGGAATTTAACCCATGTGGATATAACGAGTTAAAATTATAGATAATTTCAGCTTCTTTTCTCAAAAGTTTGGTTTCATAACCCCCCCCCTCTCCAGTCTCCCTTTATTTTGCACAGTCCCCAGAACCTGAAATCTTTTAAATTATTTTTATGAACTTCCCTAAAATGCTGGTAAAGGTGGGTGTCTAACTTTCCCTTTTCTATGTTCCAGAGATGCTCCTGCATTCTATCTCTGAGCATTCTAGTAGTTTCTCCTATGTAGATTAAATTGCATGAACACTGGATAGCATAAATCACCCCCTTACTATTGCTCCTTATGGTGTCCTTAATTTCAAAATCTATATTCGTATTAGGAACTGCGAAGTTCTTCGTGCTATATTTGCAGGACCTGCATGTTATACATGGGAAAAATCCTTTTATTTCCTTCCCCCATAGATCTCTATCCTTATTCTGACCTGTTTTCTTTCTTTTGAATTCGCTTGGAGCTAATATTGATTTTAAATTCTTCGTTTTTTTATATGCTATCCAGTGTTCATGCAATTTAATCTACATAGGAGAAACTACTAGAACAATTCCTTCATGTTTTTTCGCATTTGCAGTAATAAAGTGTGTTCAGTTTAAAATTTAAAGTGACAGTAACGGTTTTATTTTAAAACGTTTTTTGTACTTGTTATCAAGTTTATGCCTGTTTAACATGTCTGAACTACCAGATAGACTGTGTTCTGAATGTGGGGAAGCCAGAATTCCTATTCATTTAAATAAATGTGATTTATGTGACAATGACAATGATGCCCAAGATGATTCCTCAAGTGAGGGGAGTAAGCATGGTACTGCATCATTCCCTCCTTCGTCTACACGAGTCTTGCCCACTCAGGAGGCCCCTAGTACATCTAGCGCGCCAATACTCCTTACTATGCAACAATTAACGGCTGTAATGGATAATTCTGTCAAAAACATTTTAGCCAAAATGAACACTTATCAGCGTAAGCGCGACTGCTCTGTTTTAGATACTGAAGAGCATGACGACGCTGATATTAATATTTCTGAAGGGCCCCTAACTCAGTCTGATGGGGCCAGGGAGGTTTTGTCTGAGGGAGAAATTACTGATTCAGGGAACATTTCTCAACAAGCTGAACCTGATGTGATTGCATTTAAATTTAAGTTGGAACATCTCCGCATTCTGCTTAAGGAGGTATTATCCACTCTGGATGATTGTGACAAGTTGGTCATCCCAGAGAAACTATGTAAAATGGACAAGTTCCTAGAGGTGCCGGGGCTCCCAGAAGCTTTTCCTATACCCAAGCGGGTGGCGGACATTGTTAATAAAGAATGGGAAAGGCCCGGTATTCCTTTCGTCCCTCCCCCATATTTAAAAAATTGTTTCCTATGGTCGACCCCAGAAAGGACTTATGGCAGACAGTCCCCAAGGTCGAGGGAGCGGTTTCCACTTTAAACAAACGCACCACTATACCCATAGAGGATAGTTGTGCTTTCAAAGATCCTATGGATAAAAAATTAGAAGGTTTGCTTAAAAAGATGTTTGTTCAACAGGGTTACCTTCTACAACCAATTTCATGCATTGTCCCTGTCGCTACAGCCGCATGTTTCTGGGTCGATGAGCTGATAAAGGCGGTCGACAGTGATTCTCCTCCTTATGAGGAGATTATGGACAGAATCAATGCTCTCAAATTGGCTAATTCTTTCACCCTAGACGCCACTTTGCAATTGGCTAGGTTAGCGGCTAAGAATTCTGGGTTTGCTATTGTGGCGCGCAGAGCGCTTTGGTTGAAATCTTGGTCGGCTGATGCGTCTTCCAAGAACAAGCTACTTAACATTCCTTTCAAGGGGAAAACGCTGTTTGGCCCTGACTTGAAAGAGATTATCTCGGATATCACTGGGGGTAAGGGCCACGCCCTTCCTCAGGATCGGCCTTTCAAGGCAAAAAATAAACCTAATTTTCGTCCCTTTCGTAGAAACGGACCAGCCCAAAGTGCTACGTCCTCTAAGCAAGAGGGTAATACTTCTCAAGCCAAGCCAGCTTGGAGACCAATGCAAGGCTGGAACAAGGGAAAGCAGGCCAAGAAGCCTGCCACTGCTACCAAGACAGCATGAAATGTTGGCCCCCGATCCGGGACCGGATCTGGTGGGGGGCAGACTCTCTCTCTTCGCTCAGGCTTGGGCAAGAGATGTTCTGGATCCTTGGGCGCTAGAAATAGTCTCCCAAGGTTATCTTCTGGAATTCAAGGGACTTCCCCCAAGGGGGAGGTTCCACAGGTCTCAGTTGTCTTCAGACCACATAAAAAGACAGGCATTCTTACATTGTGTAGAAGACCTGTTAAAAATGGGAGTGATTCATCCCGTTCCATTAAGAGAACAAGGGATGGGGTTCTACTCCAATCTGTTTATAGTTCCCAAAAAGGAGGGAACGTTCAGACCAATCTTAGATCTCAAGATATTAAACAAGTTTCTCAAGGTTCCATCGTTCAAGATGGAAACCATTCGAACTATTCTTCCTTCCATCCAGGAAGGTCAATTCATGACCACGGTGGATTTAAAGGATGCGTATCTACATATTCCTATCCACAAGGAACATCATCGGTTCCTGAGGTTCGCATTCCTGGACAAACATTACCAGTTCGTGGCGCTTCCTTTCGGATTAGCCACTGCTCCAAGGATTTTCACAAAGGTACTAGGGTCCCTTCTAGCTGTGCTAAGACCAAGGGGCATTGCTGTAGTACCTTACTTGGACGACATTCTGATTCAAGCGTCGTCCCTTCCTCAAGCAAAGGCTCACACGGACATTGTCCTGGCCTTTCTCAGATCGCACGGATGGAAAGTGAACGTGGAAAAGAGTTCTCTATCTCCGTCAACAAGGGTTCCCTTCTTGGGAACAATAATAGACTCCTTAGAAATGAGGATTTTTCTGACAGAGGCCAGAAAAACAAAACTTCTAGACTCTTGTCGGATACTTCATTCCGTTCCTCTTCCTTCCATAGCTCAGTGCATGGAAGTGATTGGGTTGATGGTAGCGGCAATGGACATAGTTCCTTTTGCACGCATTCATCTAAGACCATTACAACTGTGCATGCTCAGTCAGTGGAATGGGGACTATACAGACTTGTCTCCGAAGATACAAGTAAATCAGAGGACCAGAGACTCACTCCGTTGGTGGCTGTCCCTGGACAACCTGTCACGAGGGATGACATTCCGCAGACCAGAGTGGGTCATTGTCACGACCGACGCCAGTCTGATGGGCTGGGGCGCGGTCTGGGGATCCCTGAAAGCTCAGGGTCTTTGGTCTCGGGAAGAATCTCTTCTACCGATAAATATTCTGGAACTGAGAGCGATATTCAATGCTCTCAAGGCTTGGCCTCAGCTAGCGAGGGCCAAGTTCATACGGTTTCAATCAGACAACATGACAACTGTTGCGTACATCAACCATCAGGGGGGAACAAGGAGTTCCCTGGCGATGGAAGAAGTGACCAAAATCATTCTATGGGCGGAGTCTCACTCCTGCCACCTGTCTGCTATCCACATCCCAGGAGTGGAAAATTGGGAAGCGGATTTTCTGAGTCGTCAGACATTGCATCCGGGGGAGTGGGAACTCCATCCGGAAATCTTTGCCCAAGTCACTCAGCTGTGGGGCATTCCAGACATGGATCTGATGGCCTCTCGTCAGAACTTCAAAGTTCCTTGCTACGGGTCCAGATCCAGGGATCCCAAGGCGGCTCTAGTGGATGCACTAGTAGCACCTTGGACCTTCAAACTAGCTTATGTGTTCCCGCCGTTTCCTCTCATCCCCAGGCTGGTAGCCAGGATCAATCAGGAGAGGGCGTCGGTGATCTTGATAGCTCCTGCGTGGCCACGCAGGACTTGGTATGCAGATCTGGTAAATATGTCATCGGCTCCTCCTTGGAAGCTACCTTTGAGACGAGACCTTCTTGTTCAGGGTCCGTTCGAACATCCGAATCTGGTTTCACTCCAGCTGACTGCTTGGAGATTGAACGCTTGATCTTATCGAAGCGAGGATTCTCAGATTCTGTTATCGATACTCTTGTTCAGGCCAGAAAGCCTGTAACTAGAAAGATTTACCACAAAATTTGGAAAAAATATATCTGTTGGTGTGAATCTAAAGGATTCCCTTGGGACAAGGTTAAGATTCCTAGGATTCTATCCTTCCTTCAAGAAGGATTGGAAAAAGGATTATCTGCAAGTTCCCTGAAGGGACAGATTTCTGCCTTGTCTGTGTTACTTCACAAAAAGCTGGCCGCTGTGCCAGATGTTCAAGCCTTTGTTCAGGCTCTGGTTAGAATTAAGCCTGTTTACAAACCTTTGACTCCTCCTTGGAGTCTCAATTTAGTTCTTTCAGTTCTTCAGGGGGTTCCGTTTGAACCCTTGCATTCCGTTGATATTAAGTTATTATCTTGGAAAGTTTTGTTTCTAGTTGCAATTTCTTCTGCTAGAAGAGTTTCAGAATTATCTGCTCTGCAGTGTTCTCCTCCTTATCTGGTGTTCCATGCAGATAAGGTGGTTTTACGTACTAAACCTGGTTTTCTTCCAAAAGTTGTTTCTAACAAAAACATTAACCAGGAGATTATCGTACCTTCTCTGTGTCCGAAACCAGTTTCAAAGAAGGAACGTTTGTTGCACAATTTGGATGTTGTTCGCGCTCTAAAATTCTATTTAGATGCTACAAAGGATTTTAGACAAACATCTTCCTTGTTTGTTGTTTATTCCGGTAAAAGGAGAGGTCAAAAAGCAACTTCTACCTCTCTCTCTTTTTGGATTAAAAGCATCATCAGATTGGCTTACGAGACTGCCGGACGGCAGCCTCCCGAAAGAATCACAGCTCATTCCACTAGGGCTGTGGCTTCCACATGGGCCTTCAAGAACGAGGCTTCTGTTGATCAGATATGTAGGGCAGCGACTTGGTCTTCACTGCACACTTTTACCAAATTTTACAAGTTTGATACTTTTGCTTCTTCTGAGGCTATTTTTGGGAGAAAGGTTTTGCAAGCCGTGGTGCCTTCCATTTAGGTGACCTGATTTGCTCCCTCCCTTCATCCGTGTCCTAAAGCTTTGGTATTGGTTCCCACAAGTAAGGATGACGCCGTGGACCGGACACACCTATGTTGGAGAAAACAGAATTTATGTTTACCTGATAAATTACTTTCTCCAACGGTGTGTCCGGTCCACGGCCCGCCCTGGTTTTTTTAATCAGGTCTGATAATTTATTTTCTTTAACTACAGTCACCACGGTACCATATGGTTTCTCCTATGCAAATATTCCTCCTTAACGTCGGTCGAATGACTGGGGTAGGCGGAGCCTAGGAGGGATCATGTGACCAGCTTTGCTGGGCTCTTTGCCATTTCCTGTTGGGGAAGAGAATATCCCACAAGGATGACGCCGTGGACCGGACACACCGTTGGAGAAAGTAATTTATCAGGTAAACATAAATTCTGTTTTTGAGAAAAGAAGCTGAAATGATCTATAATTTTTAACTCGTTATATCCACATGGGTTAAATTCCGAGATAGAAATTGCCCTTTTTTTATAGAGTTGTATTTTTTATATATATTTTTGATTATATGAATCTATTTTAACATATAAAAGTTCCTGTAATACAACAATTATTAAATTTTACCCTATTATATTATATATATTTTTGACTATATGAATCTATTTTAATATAAAAAAGTTCCTGTAATTATTAAATTTTACCCTATTAAATTTCACCTATTAGTACCTCAAAATATATTTATTTTATACACCACATGATCTATTATATTTTACCCTATTAAAATTTTTGTTAAATCCTACCCTATTAATTTTTAAACTATATAATTTTTTTAAATCAATAGAGGTCCATATGTATGAGATATTGTTTACATCAAAGTTCAGAGGATATTAAAAATAAAATTAAATTGTTGGTATATTTTACCGAATAGATATTGTCCACCCTCATAAGAAAAATTCTAAATCAATAAATGTATGTGTATGTCTAATAAGTTGTTTGGATGAATTAGAAATAAGGTTTATTAATTTTGTATTTTACACTAAATGTACGAAATAGTTAAAGACCCTTTATTAAAGTAATTATATTGGGAGTGATAATAGATATATATTGGAGAGCTATAAAGATGTAAATAATGAAAGGCATACGGAGGCATAAGAAGTACATGAGGTTTCCACCCAATAGTATCATACAGATACAACCAGAGAGGAAGTAGAAATTTTCAATCACCTACCGGAAGCTGTTTGTGTATTTAAGGAACAGGTGAGCAGGACAAAGTATCTTGAGAGAGCCCCGTTTGAGAGGGGTGAAACGCGTAGAAGCACTGTGTATTAATAAAGAACCTGCATCTGGTGATATCCAAATATTTGAGCCCGGACAAGTTTCACTCTGCGTACAAAGTATTAAAGTGCAGAGAGCGAACAGAGGGTGGTCAAGAAGGAACAAGTCATCTTATATTACTTGCGCAAGTACTACACTATTTCTACAGGTGATCACAGCTGATCGTGACCGGTGACGTCAGGCGCTTTGCTAGCAGCACGAGGACTCCCGGTGAATTACAAGCTGCAAAATCAGGCGGTGCTGCAGGTGAGAGCGTTGTACACAGAAGCAAGCTCATACAACAAAGGCGGTAAGATTATCACACTTCAGCGAAACCGCAAGTCATATGAATTTTATGTGCACATATATTTAATCATCCTAATGTGATTTTAACGTAACTGCTTAGACTGTGGAAACTTTAATAACCAAATAAATAGAAAATTGGTGAACAGATTGCTTATATAAGGAGCAGCTCCTGTATGTAAACCTATTTCAAAGGAACTCTAAAGGGAATCGGCCATAAAATTATAGGATACAATTTGTCATCCTCTGCTCTGTTTCATTTGGAGACGTATTTGTTCTAAAAGGACACTTTGTATATCTGTTTGGATTCACCTTTTAGCGAATCCTTTCAAGCAAAACTAGTTGAAAAAGAAAAAATGATTATTTCCTATTTTATTATATCTATTTTTTTTTTATACATTCCCATAGCTTAAGGCGCCATCTACAAATTCCATTTTGATAATTTGCTTTCTTATAACTGTCTGGGAAGGAGGCAGTCACCGTAGATTGGCTAGGTGGGTCTAGCTTAGCGCTTCACACACACACTTACATAAAAATTGTTCAGATTGGAATAAATCCAAGCCATTTAAGAAACCAAAGCCAGCCCCCAGGTCCGCATGAAGGTGCGGCCCTCATTCCAGCTCAGCTGGTAGGGGGCAGATTAAGATTTTTCAAGGATGTTTGGATAAATTCTGTCCAAAATCAATGGATTCAGAGTATTGTCTCTCAAGGGTACCGAATAGATTTCAGAGTAAGACCTCCTGTGAGAAGATATTTTCTCTCACGCATCCCAGCAAATCCAGTAAAGGCTCAGGCTTTCCTGAAGTGTGTTTCAGACCTGGAGTTTTCAGGGGTAATCATGCCAGTGCCATTTAAGGAACAGTGTTTGGGGTTTTATTCAAATCTATTCATTGTCCCAAAGAAAGAAAATTCATTCAGACCAGTTCTGGATCTGAAAATTTTGAATCGTTATGTAAGAGTACCAACTTTCAAAATTGTGACTATAAGGACTATTCTGCCTTTTGTTCAGCAAGGACATTATATGTCCACAATAGACTTGCAGGATGCATATCTTCATATTCCGATTCATCCAGATCATTATCAGTTTCTGAGATTCTCTTTTCTAGACAAGCATTACCAATTTGTCGCTCTTCCTTTTGGCCTAGCGACAGCTCCAAGAATATTTTCAGTGGTTCTCAGTGCCCTTCTCTCTGTAATCAGAGAGTGGGGTATTGTGGTGTTTCCTTTTCTTCTGTTAAGTGTGATCAGTCCACGGGTCATCATTACTTGTGGGATATTAACTGCTCCCCTACAGGAAGTGCAAGAGGATTCACCCAGCAGAGTTGCTATATAGCTCCTCCCCTCTACGTCACCCCCAGTCATTCTCTTGCACCCAACGACTAGATAGGATGTGTGAGAGGACTATGGTGATATATTTAGTTTTTATATCTTCAATCAAAAGTTTATTTTATAATAGCACCGGAGTGTGTTATTCCTTCTCTGGTAGAATTTGAAGAAGAATCTACCTGAGTTTTTCTATGATTTTAGCCGGAGTAGTTAAGATCATATTGCTGTTTCTCGGCCATCTGAGGAGTGAGGTAAACTTCAGATCAGGGGACAGCAGGCAGATTAATCTGCAAAGAGGTATGTAGCAGTTTATTATTTTCTGACATGGAATTGATGAGAAAATCCTGCCATACCGTTATAATGTAAACTCAGCCTTGAATGCAGTAGATGTAGCTGATATCAGGCTGTCATGTATGTATATTTTACACTTCAGTTTTCTGGGAAATGGTACTTCTCTGGCTTTTAAACTGTATACATAGTCTTAACCTATTTTGCAGGGACTTGCAATAGGTTTTAAATGACAATTAATTATTGAGGTAAAACGTTTTTTTGCTGGCATGTAAAAACGTTTTTTTCTCTGAGGTACTGGGTGAAAAAATGTTTTGGGCACTTTTTTTCCACTTGGCAATAGTTTTGATTTAAATTAGAGCAGTTCACTGATCTCTCTCACTGTTATGTGTGTGGGGGAGGGGCCATTTTGGTGCTTTCACTATGCATCAGAAAAACTCAGTCAGAGGTTCATTTTCTTCCTGCATGATCCGGTTCATCTCTACAGAGTTCAGGGATCTCAAGAGTCTTTTTTGAGGGAAGTAATCATACAGCAGAGCTGTGCTGATTGTATTGACTGTGATATAAAAAACGTTTATTTGTGTATTTTTTTTCTGCTGCCTGGGTTAGTTATCATTTGCTGAGGGGAACAATCCTTTGCTAAAACTGTATATTCTGACAAAGATTGATGCTATAACTTAATTATTTTATCTGTTATAATATTTTTCTGTGCTTCTTAAAGGCACAGTTCGTTTTCATATTATTTGTAAATTACTTTGAAAAGTATTTCCAAGTTGCTGTTTATTTGCTAGTGTGTTAAACATGTCTGATTCAGAGGAAGATATCTGTGCTATATGTGTTAATGCCAAAGTGGAGCCCAATAGAAATTTATGTACTAAATGTATTGATGCTACTTTAAAAAATAGTCAATCTGTACAAATTGAACATATTTCACCAAACAACGAGGGGAGAGTTATGCCGACTAACTCGCCTCACGTGTCAGTACCTGCATCTCCCGCTCAGGAGGTGCGTGATATTGTAGCGCCGAGTGCATCTGGGCGGCCATTACAAATCACATTACAAGATATGGCTACTGTTATGACTGAAGTTTTGGCTAAACTACCAGAACTAAGAGGTAAACGTGATCACTCTGGGATGAGAACAGAGTGCGCTGATAATGCAAGGGCCATGTCTGATACTGCGTCACAGTTTGCAGAACATGAAGACGGAGAGCTTCATTCTGTGGGTGACGGTTCTGATCCAAATAAACTGGACTCAGACATTTCAAATTTTAAATTTAAGCTTGAGAACCTCCGTGTGTTACTAGGGGAGGTATTAGCGGCTCTGAATGATTGTAACACAGTTGCAATCCCAGAAAAAATGTGTAGGTTGGATAAATATTTTGCGGTACCGACGAGTACTGACGTTTTTCCTATACCTAAGAGACTTACTGACATTGTTACTAAGGAGTGGGATAGACCCGGTGTGCCTTTCTCACCCCCTCCTATATTCAGAAAAATGTTTCCAATAGACGCCGCCACACGGGACTTATGGCAAATGGTCCCTAAGGTGGAGGGAGCAGTTTCTACTTTAGCTAAGCGTACCACTATCCCAGTGGAGGATAGCTGTGCTTTTTCAGATCCAATGGATAAAAAATTAGAGGGTTACCTTAAGAAAATGTTTGTTCAACAAGGGTTTATATTGCAACCTCTTGCATGTATTGCGCCTGTCACGGCTGCAGCAGCATTTTGGTTTGAGTCTCTGGAAGAGACACTTCAATCATCCACACTAGATGACATCACACACAAACTTAAATTCCTTAAGTTAGCTAATTCATTTATTTCAGATGCCGTAGTACATTTAACTAAACTTGCGGCTAAAAATTCAGGATTCGCCATTCAGGCACGCAGAGCTCTGTGGCTAAAATCCTGGTCAGCTGATGTTACGTCTAAATCTAAATTGCTTAATATTCCTTTCAAAGGGCAGACCTTATTCGGGCCCGGCTTGAAAGAGATTATTGATGACATTACAGGAGGTAAAGGTCATGCCCTGCCTCAGGACAAGGCCAAAGCCAAGGCTAGACAGTCCAATTTTCGTTCCTTTCGTAATTTCAAAGCAGGAGCAGCATCAACTTCCTCTGCACCAAAACAGGAAGGAGCTGTTGCTCGCTACAGACAAGGCTGGAAACCTAACCAGTCCTGGAACAGGGGCAAACAGGCCAGAAAACCTGCTGCTGCCCCTAAGACAGCATGAATTGAGGGCCCCCGATCCGGGACCGGATCTAGTGGGGGGCAGACTTTCCCTCTTCGCCCAGGCTTGGGCAAGAGATGTTCAGGATCCCTGGGCGTTAGAGATCATATCTCAGGGATACCTTCTGGACTTCAAATCCTCTCCCCCAAGAGGGAGATTTCATCTGTCAAGGTTGTCAACAAACCTAACAAAGAAGGAAGCGTTTCTACGCTGCGTACAAGATCTTTTATTAATGGGAGTGATCCATCCAGTTCCGCGGTTGGAACAAGGACAAGGGTTTTACTCAAATCTGTTTGTAGTTCCCAAAAAAGAGGGAACCTTCAGGCCAATCTTGGATTTAAAGATCCTAAACAAATTCCTAAGAGTTCCATCGTTCAAGATGGAAACTATTCGAACAATTTTGCCCATGATCCAAGAGGGTCAGTACTTGACCACAGTGGATTTAAAGGATGCTTACCTTCACATACCGATTCACAGAAGTCATTACCGGTATCTAAGGTTTGCCTTTTTAGACAGGCATTACCAGTTTGTAGCTCTTCCATTCGGACTGGCTACGGCTCCAAGAATCTTCACAAAGGTTCTGGGCACTCTTCTGGCGGTACTAAGACCGCGAGGAATTTCAGTAGCTCCGTACTTAGACGACATACTGATACAAGCTTCAAGCTTTCAAACTGCCAAATCTCATACAGAGATAGTACTGGCATTTCTAAGGTCGCATGGATGGAAAGTGAACGAAGAGAAAAGTTCTCTCTTTCCACTCACAAGAGTTCCCTTCCTGGGGACTCTGATAGATTCTGTAGAAATGAAGATTTACCTGACAGAGGACAGGTTAACAAAACTTCAAAGTGCATGCCGTGTCCTTCATTCCATTCAAGAGACCAGAAATTCTCTTCTATGGTGGCTTTATCGGCCACATCTGTCCAGGGGAATGCCATTCAGCAGGCCAGACTGGTCAATTGTAACAACAGACGCCAGCCTACTAGGTTGGGGCGCTGTCTGGAATTCTCTGAAGGCTCAGGGACTATGGAATCAGGAGGAGAGTCTTCTTCCAATAAACATTCTGGAATTGAGAGCAGTCCTCAATGCTCTTCTGGCTTGGCCCCAGTTAGCAACTCGGGGGTTCATCAGGTTCCAGTCGGACAACATCACGACTGTAGCTTATATCAACCATCAGGGAGGGACAAGAAGCTCCCTAGCAATGATGGAAGTATCGAAGATAATTCGCTGGGCAGAGTCTCACTCTTGCCACCTGTCTGCAATCCACATCCCGGGAGTGGAGAACTGGGAGGCGGATTTCTTAAGTCGTCAGACTTTTCATCCGGGGGAGTGGGAACTTCATCCAGAGGTCTTTGCCCAAATACTTCGACGTTGGGGCAAACCAGAGATAGATCTCATGGCGTCTCGACAGAACGCCAAGCTTCCGCGCTACGGGTCCAGATCCAGGGATCCGGGAGCGGTCCTGATAGATGCCTTGACAGCACCATGGACCTTCAGGATGGCTCATGTGTTTCCACCTTTCCCGATGCTTCCTCGATTGATTGCCAGAATCAAACAGGAGAAAGCATCAGTGATTCTAATAGCGCCTGCATGGCCACGAAGGACTTGGTATACAGATCTGGTGGACATGTCATTCTGTCCACCTTGGTCGTTACCTCTGAAACAGGACCTTCTGATTCAGGGTCCTTTCAAACATCGAAATCTAACTTCTCTGAAGCTGACTGCTTGGAAATTGAACGCTTGATCTTATCAAAGCGTGGTTTTTCTGAGTCAGTTATTGATACCTTAATACAGGCTAGGAAGCCTGTTACCAGAAAGATTTACCATAAAATATGGCGTAAATACCTATATTGGTGCGAATCCAAAGGTTACTCTTGGAGTAAGGTTAGGATTCCTAGGATATTGTCTTTTCTACAAGAAGGTTTAGAAAAGGGGTTATCCGCTAGTTCCTTAAAGGGACAGATCTCAGCTCTGTCCATTCTGTTACACAAGCGTCTGTCAGAAGTTCCAGACGTTCAGGCTTTTTGTCAGGCTTTGGCCAGGATTAAACCTGTGTTTAAAGCTGTGGCTCCACCATGGAGTTTAAACCTTGTTCTTAACGTTTTACAGGGTGTTCCGTTTGAACCCCTTCATTCCATTGATATAAAGTTGTTATCTTGGAAAGTTCTATTTTTAATGGCTATTTCCTCGGCTCGAAGAGTCTCTGAGTTATCAGCCTTACATTGTGATTCTCCTTATTTGATTTTTCACTCGGATAAGGTAGTTCTGCGTACTAAGCCTGGGTTCTTACCTAAGGTAGTCACTAACAGGAATATCAATCAGGAGATTGTTGTTCCATCCTTGTGCCCAAATCCTTCTTCGAGGAAGGAACGTCTTTTGCACAATCTGGATGTAGTTTGTGCCCTTAAATTTTATTTACAGGCAACTAAAGATTTTCGACAAACGTCTTCCCTGTTTGTCGTTTACTCTGGTCAGAGGAGAGGTCAAAAAGCTTCTGCTACCTCTCTCTCTTTTTGGCTTCGTAGCATAATTCGTTTAGCTTATGAGACTGCTGGACAGCAGCCTCCTGAAAGAATTACAGCTCATTCCACTAGAGCTGTGGCTTCCACTTGGGCCTTTAAGAATGAGGCCTCTGTTGAACAGATTTGCAAGGCTGCAACTTGGTCTTCGCTTCATACTTTTTACAAATTTGACACTTTTGCTTCCTCGGAGGCTATTTTTGGGAGAGAGGTTCTTCAGGCAGTGGTTCCTTCTGTATAAAGAGCCTGCCTATCCCTCCCGTCATCCGTGTACTTTTGCTTTGGTATTGGTATCCCACAAGTAATGATGACCCGTGGACTGATCACACTTAACAGAAGAAAACATAATTTATGCTTACCTGATAAATTCCTTTCTTCTGTAGTGTGATCAGTCCACGGCCCGCCCTGTTTTTTAAGGCAGGTAAATATTTTTTAAATTATACTCCAGTCACCACTACACCCTTGGCTTCTCCTTTCTCGTTGGTCATTGGTCGAATGACTGGAGGTGACGTAGAGGGGAGGAGCTATATAGCAACTCTGCTGGGTGAATCCTCTTGCACTTCCTGTAGGGGAGCAGTTAATATCCCACAAGTAATGATGACCCGTGGACTGATCACACTACAGAAGAAAGGAATTTATCAGGTAAGCATAAATTATGTTATTTGGATGTTATCTTGGTACTAGCTCAGTCTTTACGTTCTGCAGAATCTCACACGAATCAACTAGTGTTGTTTCTTCGAAAACATGGTTGAAGGATCAATTTACCAAAAAGTTCTTTAATTCTTCAGACAAGGGTCACCTTTTTAGGCTTCCAGATAGATTCAGTGTCCATGACTGTCTCTAACAGACAAGAGACGTTTAAAATTGGTTGCAGCCTGTCGGAACCTTCAGTCTCAGTTATTCCCTTCAGTAGCTATGTGCATGGAAGTTTTAGGTCTCATGACTGCAGCATCGAACACGATCCCCTTTGCTCGTTTTCACATGAGACCTCTTCAGCTTTGTATGCTGAACCAATGGTGCAGGGATTATACAAGGATATCACAATTAATATCCTTAAATCCCAATGTTCGACTATCTCTGACTTGGTGGTTAGATCACCATCGTATAGTTCAAGGGGCCTCTTTTGTTCGTCCAACCTGGACTGTGATCACAACAGATGCAAGTCTTTCAGGTTGGGGAGCTGTTTGGGGATCTCTGACAGCACAAGGAGTTTGGAAATCTCAAGAGGCGACATTACCAATCAATATTTTGGAACTCTGTGCGATTTTCAGGGCTCTTCAGATTTGGCCTCTGTTGAAGAGAGAACAATTCATTTGTTTTCAGACAATATCACAACTGTGGCATATGTCAATCATCATGGTGGGAATCACAGTCCCCAAGCTATGAAAGAAGTATCTCGGATACTTGCTTGGGCGGAATCCAGCTCCTGTCTAATTTCTGCGGTTCATATCCCAGGTATAGACAATTGGAAAGCGGATTATCTAAGCCGTCAGACTTTACATCCAGGGGAGTGGACGCTCCATCCAGATATGTTTTCTCAGATTGTTCAGATATGGGGTCTTCCAGAAATAGATCTGATGGCTTCCCAGCTAAACCAGAAACTACCCAGGTACCTGTCCAGGTCCAGAGATCCTCGTGCGGAAGCAGTGGATGCGTTGACACTTCCTTGGTGTTATCAACCTGCTTATATTTTCCCGCCTCTAGTTCTTCTTCCAAGAATGATCTCCAAAATCATCATGGAGCAATCGTTTGTGTTGCTGGTGGCTCCAGCATGGCCTCACAGGTTTTGGTATGCGGATCTTGTTCGGATGTCCAGTTGCTAACCTTGACCACTTCCATTAAGGCCAGACCTTTATTCTCAAGGTCCGTTTTTTCATCAGGATCTCAAATCATTAAATTTAAATGTATGGAAATTGAACGCCTAGTGCTTAGTCATAGAGGTTTCTCTGACTCAGTAATTAATACTATGTTACAGGCTCGTAAATCTGTTTCTAGAAAGATTTATTATCGAGTTTGGAAGATTTATATTTCATGGTGTTCTTCTCATAAATTCTCTTGGCATTCTTTCAAAATTCCTAGAATTCTACAGTTTCTCCAGGATGGTTTGGATAAGGGTTTATCTGCAAGTTCCTTGAAGGGACAAATCTCTGCTCTTTCTGTTTTATTTCACAGAAAGATTGCTAAACTTCCTGATATTCACTGTTTTGTAGAGGCTTTGGTTTGTATCAAGCCTGTCATTAAATCAATCTCTCCTCCTTGGAGTCTTAATTTGGTTTTGAAGGCTTTTCAGGCTCCTCCTTTTGAGCCTATGCATTCTTTGGACATTAAACTACTTTCTTGTAAATTGTTGTTCCTTTTGGCCATTTCTTCTGCTAGAAGAGTTTCTGAATTATCTGCTCTTTCTTGTGAATATCCTTTTCTGATTTTTCATCAGGATAAGGCTGTTTTGCGGACTTCATTTAAATTCTTACCTAAGGTTGTGAATTCTAACAACATTAATAGAGAAATTGTTGTTCCTTCCTTTATGTCCTAATCCCAAGAATTCTTTGGAGAGATCCTTACATTCTTTGGATGTGGTAAGAGCTTTGAAATATTATGTGGAAGCTACTAAAGATTTCAGGAAGTCTTCTAGTCTATTTGTTATCTTTTCT